>NW_016914693.1:255316-316304 GCF_001483705.2 Eufriesea mexicana
AGGAATGAGTTGATTATTAATAATTATCACATCTATAAACTGCGAGAAAATAAGGTGCAACCTTGACCACGTCCCCAACAGCAATATTTCTCCACTGTATCCATTGCCAATGGCCATCCCTTAAAACCTCCACTTCACGCATATTTATTTCATCATCTGCTCTGTGCCTTTTCTGTAATTAATAATATTATTATAGTATTTTCTATTAAATAACTAAAAATAATTCATAAATACTTACAATATCTTCAATTATTTCTTTTAATGCAGATACACTAAGAATAAAAATTAATGGAACCAAAGTTGTGTATCGACCCGTAGGTGATACATCCGGTATTTGCTAAGATTAAAAATAAAATATTACTTAATAATACAATATAAATGTCCACCTATATTTTAAAAGTAGTACCTGCATGAGGGCGATGAATAGGAAGAAGCAATTACTGTATCGACGAAACTGTTCAAAAAGAAACATAGGTACAAACGAAAGAAGTGAGTACTTTGCGGTAGTAATGCGATTGTTTTTGTATTTTGCTGGTTGATGGGGAGCATTTATGAAAACCACCCTCTCTTCACTACTGTCATGTCGGTGCGAAGACCGTTGATCGTCACCTTGAGATCCACCATTTTCCGCTCTTATGGGACCAACTGCGACAAAATATATGCTACCGTTACTGCAATACTTTCTCCCATTAAAACTTCTACTGAAATGTCATTATTTTATAATAAACAATTCTGAAAGTATTTCTTATCTGATTACAATAGTGATCACGTGTTTAACTCATGACTGGTTGAGTTATATACTTTCTTCATATGTTGACTTACGATTTTGAGTGTACAAATAAAGATGAAACCAAGATCTGAGTTCGTTGAACCATCGTATCACTTCTGTACCCACTATTTCCATGTTGCCGGTTGCTAAATGAAATGTCTTTCACATCACTTCTCTTTGATACTTCGATCCATATTTAACACGCGATACGACAATACGATTACTAACACAATCTAACACGTAGATACCGAATTAATGATACGATCAAACGATTCAAGGTTATAAAGTCAGTATTATTTCATATTTCTTTCGGTTAAATTACATTGAAAAATAAATTGTAAAACTCGAATGTAGTCTAGAGTCGAGAAAGAACTTAATAATTTCTCTATGTTATTCAAGCAGACAGTGACGTAGTTCGGAATTGTATTATCATCTTGGAGGTTATAGCTGCATATCTAAAGAAGAATTCCATAAAAAAACTTTCTTATCGTGGTCAATAAAGCTAACATTGACCAACGAGGATTCATTCAAATGACACTAACATCCAATGAGACAAATCTTCAATTTAACTCGTGATTTTAAAATCAACTGGTGCAACTGTGTATATTTGTTTACTACAAAGTGCGAAAAACAAAATGTTAATGATGTATAAAATTCATAATAAAAATGATATAAAATGATAATATTAGTAACAAATATTTATAGTATATATATCGCAGAATTTAATTTCAAATGATTTTATATATAAAGTATAAATATCCTTTAAATGCATTTCATAATTTAAGTAAAATTTGTCAAATGCTCTTCTCTAAGCAGACGAATATGTTAATATTATAAATCACAAATGCTTGACATGAGTATTATCAAATCCATATATATATATATATATATATTAGGAATGATGAATATATACATGCTAATCGTATTTTACTATATTTAGACCACATTATGCAAAATAAAAAATGCATATCAAACTCCTAACGTGAGTGTTAGATGATTATTCTTTGGTAGTGCACATACATCATTCCACGACACGCGTGCACGCAAAATATTTGAGCTCGTATATCCCATAGTTTCTCAACACCAATCATGTAATAATTACTTCCGGCAATATATTATCCATTTGTACGTCACCACTACTGAAACAGTTGTGTAACAACTAGATGAACGTGAACAAAATTGGAAATGAAAAAAAATAGCCTATTCAATATAATGGAACTACCGAATTAAATAGAATTGATGACGATCGAGAAATAAACACCAATCAGTATTAAGTTTAAAAAATACAAATTAAACAATTTGAGTATTTTATTCGTTATTGATAAAAAATATAGCAATTATAACTAATTAACAATTTTGGCATCTCATACATAACTCCGAATCTCTTTAAGTCACTGAGGAAGAGAAAAACAGAAATATAGATCGTCAACATTTTGTGAAAACCTACACAATTCCTCCGTAAAAGAGTAGCTAACATACACTGATCGAACACTTTTCTGCTTGAGATAACGATCGGTTAAACAAACTACATATCTGCGTCATTGTGCCGGAAGAAGTCTCGCGCCTGTCGCCACACCCCTAGCTATTTAACGGTAACACGAATATATGTAACACAATCTTATCGGTTATTCTGTAAACTGTTATCTAAAACCAATACTACTCTGCAAAAATTCTCGAATAAAGAGTTTCCGTAACCATATCACGTCTACAAATTTACTCGAGAGACTGATTTTAGTTCGTAGGTGGCACTGGCCACCAGCGGCTTCTTTACCGAGGTATATCTGGTCTATTAGATTGCCAACGGTTAGGTAATTTAAACATGCTATCTATGTTGCTCGCATAACTTCCTCTTAATTAGCGGTCATTAACATTCAATTCTCATTCATACCACCTTAGAATAAATTAAAAAAGATAAAATACTACTGCAACTAAGAGAAAAATAACAACTTTCAATACGAGCATACTCTAATAGATGAATATGTTGATATTTCTAATGTCACAACATATAACAACAATAAAATTAGTTTAAAACATTGAATATTTGAATTGCTAGAGACACAGGCGCCTAAATGATTTGGTACACTACTGTCAAGGGGATGTCCGCAAAATGTGACAGCCCTGTACACGTGTTATCCCGAAAACGCATGCGCCTACTACCGGCAACAAGTTGGCGTCAGCACCGTGCTGTACTCCACCAGCATTTTCCATGAATACGAAGACATGTACGGTAAGGTTGCGTCAATAAACAACCTCGGTGCTCGTAGACTATAGGCCAAGGACACTTCCGCTGGGGTGGGCTGGAGATAGCCTCGCGCCACTGATATACCTTATTGGACAATCCGTTCATGCTATTTTCATAGTATTTTCACTTTTTATTGTGATCTTATTAAACAACGTTTTAGGATATATTTGGAATCAAATAATGGTAACAACTAAATTATTATTATGAATATATATAGCATGTAGAACAGTATTAAAAGCATCGAATAAATTCTACTTCAAAAACTTGACATTAGAGTGCACTACGAGTATTTAAGCGCCATATAAAATTGTCTATAAATCTAATCTTCAATACGTAGAATGTAAAGTTGCGACTATAAATTCTACCGACATGTATTGTCGTTGCATATATCTTTATAACAACAATGACTAATAAAACTTTATATCTAACTGTGACACTACGATCGTTTACAGCTTACCCAAACCTGTGCACATTCCTCTCCAACAAAAATGTGTTCGGTTAGCAATTATAGCAAATAACAGACCACGAACATGTCTTACCTCCAGAACTCGTCTCCAGTACTGCAGCTTCCTGCAATTCAATGTGTTCGCGTGTCCTTCGACGTCCACTCGACAGAGGATCTAAACGTAGGCCAATATTATCGACGTTATCGATGTTGCTAAGATCGATGGGGCTACCGATGATGTAAGGGCCGGATTGTTCTTGGGTTCCATCATTGGCTCGACCGCTCACAGATGAGGAACTGTTACGAACACCGCTGCTTTGTGGGGGTGTACCGTCCATATGAGGTATAGAAGAAAGATCCGGAGGTGTAAATGGACGTAGCAAGCCAGGACTGAGAACCTGGGGGCTCCCCCTGACAGTTGGTTGCATTGAACGCAGCGGAGCCTAAATCAGATCGGATACATTAATACAACTAATGCCAGCTATCTCTGGCTTTTAGCTTTAACGAGTAGGAGTCCGTTAAGCATTTAAATGACTCATTAGATAAATACGATTGAAATTTTTATTTTTTAAATATTCTATCTAACTTTTTAATATTATTAAACTAAAAATGAGTATTATTGATTTTTTCGATCGATGTGCGACCAAAGTGTCATATTAAATTATCACAAATAATCCCAGATTTTTGAACTTTTGAATTAATGGAATTAAGCTAATCTAAGGTCAAATTGATAAGATTTGGAATTTATTTTGTTTCAGCTAAACGTTTTCTTTTATGCTGTGCCTAAATAAGTGGGAGAAGTAGTTAGAATTATAAGAATTCATTTTAAAAGTGGAACAAGATTAGATAAAAATTACGAAGTAAAATATGATAGTCGCTTGACTAACGTAACCTGTGATGATGCAATGCAGATGTTAAGGACATACCACGTATATTTTAAAGAACATCTAAGAAAACCACGTTTCCAATTGGCTTTACTCTGTATGCGTCATGATTTATTTACCGATGTTATTACATTAACCATTCATATAAGTAGAAAAATACACAGACAACGCAGAAAATACTTTGAAATATAACAAGAAGGAATGGCTCGTAGAGACCAGTGTGATCATTATTTGAAGACACTTTCTGGGTACTGTAAAATTGCTGATTCTATGGATTCAACGATATCATTAAAACCTAAAGCAAATATTGATGTTCTGGGTGTACACGAGGCACAGTCCACGACACGAGCACCGTTAGACTGTGACAATTAACAGTTGGATGATGATAATTCATCGCATGTGTGAGTATATAGTTACAATTCGCGTATATATTAGAGTATCAATGTCAAAATCCATTAGCAGGCACGAGTGTGTATCATGGCAATCGATGGAAAACAATTCTATCATGAAAAAGAATTGTACTTATAATAAGAAACCACTCAGAATAAGAAAAATATTTCTACAAGCTTTTCTAAAACTTGTATTAACCTGGATATTAATTATTAATATATTAAATAGGTAAAGTATCTGATCTTCATTGATACGATGATTCTTTGAAATAAATACATACAATGGACATTTTTTATGATGCGATTTTTAGGTGATCGTACAACTACTCACAACTTTCAATCGAGTAGGCCAAGGCAGATTTCTGGCGGCCGTCCTTCGATTGGTTCCACGAATTTTGGTAGTCGAAACTTTTGATCACGTATTATAAACTTTCTACTACTGAGGTACGTGTATAAATATAATTCATTCCACGAAATCTTCGGTAAAATAACTACAAGCGTTGCTATTAACGGCTTATGGGTAATTTATTCGCTTCTTTATCTACTTTCAGTAAGGCACTTCCGATGCCACAGCACAAACTAACGCGACAGTTTCTAGTGAAAAAGAAGAAAAAAATGTATAACAAAGATGTTCCTTTGTGTAAGGAATCTTCGTGTCAAAGTTTCAGTTTCGACACGCTTGCTTGTTCAACGTCGGGAATCAAGAGGCAGTAGTAAACGCGGTTCTCTGGCCAGACGAGTTGTAGAACAGGTATCGCAACTCTCCTGCGATAGAGTAAAATATTCTAAACAGCTAGGAACAAATTGGCGACGGAAATAGATCCAGTCTGTGCTCATACCGGAGGAAGAGGACTCACTGAGTCGAACAACACACTCACACTTTATTTCATTTGTTCTCTCTCTCTCTCTCTCTTTTTTCAACCGATTGCAAGAAAACGATTACGTCTACACCTGTTCCAATGAAGCGTACGGTCACTCAACGTATCGACGAGAACACCTTGTCAATAACGCGTTGTAGCGAACACTGTATGCAAAATACGTTTGCACTCCGTAAAGTCTCTGCCACGCGAGAATTCGATTCTTCCCTGAACACCGATCAATCATCGCAGCGATAAAATTATTCGATCGCGACATATGAGCTCCGCTACCAAAAAGATTAGGGCGGTGACAATTTTTAACACCGTTATCAGCCACGATGCGAAACAATCGAACGAAGCAGTATTCCATTTAACACTCGCGACAAAACGAAAAAAGAAATAGCGATCGATCAACAAAGCGAAACGCCGCTATTCTGTACGAGAGGTATGATCGATTTCGTTGATCTGTCCATGAACGCATCATATCATGTGAGTTACAATACGATGGACACTCGTGGATTACGTCATATTTGTGAAACGTGAAAGTTAAAGTTAACGTAAAATTAAGAAATAGTCGAGTCCACTCGCATTATATTACGTATGCAAATCAGTACTGGTTAACGACACAAAATGTCACGTCTCATAGTGAAGATACCCGAACGATTCATCGAGTCTGTGTAATTAAGATTAAAGAGATTGCGAGACAACGCATTATCTAATCGTTATAAAATGAAATCATGAAATCAGATTATAATCGAAAGATACAAGTTATTGGTACACATGTGAAGCGAAAACAATGTTGCAAGAGGGTTGAAGAAAAAGTTTCCGAAGGACATCCAAGTTCTTAGGAAAATGTTTCCTTAGCGTGGCCGGCGCCCATAAAATTCTCGTTTCAGATAGGAATCGTCGGCAAGAGGCACCGCGGTGTATTAGAAAATTTTACGCTGATAAGCTTCACGCGACGCGTTCACTTTATACACTTTCGTTTCCCGCATCTAATCTATTTTACACATTCGAGGATCGTTCGATATTTCATCGCGGCGATCTCGTACCCTTTTACACTCGAATTTTCCTCGGGTTGATAACAGTTCGTGGAAACAAATCTCTGTTTAGAACTCGTAAGTACACTCGTGTGCGCTTAAAAGTTTTCAAACTCTCTCGGCGAAATGTTACCCCGATAAAATACTGGCTCGAACGACTTGAAGTAAAAGCGACAAACTCTACTCGGGACTGATGAAGTGCGTTCTGAGGCACCGTTTTTTCGAAACAACTGCACGGCTAACGCGGGACGCCGGATAACGGTAATTAATCCGTGATTAGTTTAACAAAAATACTTCGGGCAAACAACGACGAGAAGCTGTCAAATCGTATAACACCCGTCCAACGACTGTCCATTGACTTTCCTATCTTCCTGTGTCCCTGCGGGCAGCACGCGTACACGTGTACTATTTCTTTGTCTCCCTTCCTGGACGCGGGTTTCCATGTCGACGGGACGACGTACACTATTACCTGACAGACGCGTCGACTCTCGTTTCTCCCTGATATAAACCGCCTACGATCTTCTGCGCGTGCCACTTGCTCACTTGAACTTAGTCATCATTCGATCTACAAATTAAGCCATAAAATCATTCCGTCTCTCGTCTATCTCTCGTCTATAACACGTTTCAACGTTTTCCTTGTATTCTTCACCTGCTGCAAACCGACGATTACGAACAATTAAATTGAAATTAATTATGCTGTTATCATATCAATATTACTATGTTACTAATTTAGGCAATACAAGTAGGTTAGGAAAACAACAGGCCTCTGTTCCGTGGAAGACCGCCGAGAAGTGAATTAGGCGGCCTACGTTAGACCTGTTTCCTGTATGTTTCATCGTGTTTGAAGCGCCAAAGAGAGATAATTGGGAACAATTACATGAAACCGATAACATTGATCTCATTGTCATGAAGCATAGCGGGTTATAAATATTTTTCGTTGTACGTTAAAACGGTAAAAAGTGAATTTTCACGAAACGAATACTGCGTATCGTTAAAATAAAATAAGTGAAAACGCTTTGCGGGATACACAAGTGTAAACGATACTACCACGTCGAAAGTGGTGAATGCAGAATAAAACGTAAATGCATAACGCAAGGTAAATGCATACCGTGGTAAACGCGAGACTAAAAAGAAAACAAAATATACAAAAGGCAAGGCTTCACGTTGTTGCTGCATATTATCACTAATAACTGATAATTATAAATATCTTTCCATCGAAGAAAACAAACGCTCCTGTACGATATGGCATAAAATAATTGTAACCGTATTACAGAAATAAATAAATAGTATAAAAAAAATTAAACGGACGTAGAATAAAGGAAACGTACTTGCAAGCATCGTAGTTGCATAGCGTGTTTATAATAGAAACAAATTGATCGAAATATATCGCAGGAATGATATGATCGAAGACTCGTTGGATAATTGAATTTCGTCGATTCTAAATAATTAGCTATCCAGAGCTCGAGTTCGAGTCACGAGACGCAGTCTATCCTTATCTAAATCCCGTTATTGCCCGGGATCGCCCTTTACAGGAAGTGGGTTGCCAGGACTCGCAAAGGACGTTACACTTTAGCGCTATCCATGGAAATGTTAATCCTCTAGAGTGCTCTCATACGCATCGATTTTCAAACATGGCGGACCGCACACGGTTTTTACGCTAAGACGTTTCGTCTTTAGTTCGGCGTGTTGCCGTATTCGGAAGAACGACTTTCTGCCCCCCGTCGACGATGAAGCAGCCAGGCGTATTGAATTTCACAAGAAATTCCATTTATAATCCTAACGTTCTGTCTTCTCGGATATCGAACAACTACATCGCAGGAAAGCGTATAGATTTGTAGCTACAATGAAAAAGAGTGTAACGAATAACGAAAGAATTCCTCTGTTCGATAGAATCTATTTGAAATCGGGTATAAACACCCGAGAGTTACTAAACTGACGCAAGGTGGCAGATGATGAAAAAGATCGCGTGATGCGTATAATTGGCACATGGGTGCAACCGTGTTTTTCGAGTCAGAAATAAAAACGTATAAGCCCAGGGAACAGCGTAACGAGAAGGAGCGGCTCTTCCTATCTTGCGACCAATGGGTGCGTACGGGAAGAGATATAGATGGTTCGCCTATTTACGAAGCTGGCTTTCGTGTTTGCGATCGGCAACGACGTTGATTCGCCGATAGGACACACGTGACGCCACACCCTTAAAATGAAGCTTTATGTCCTTCCTATAGATGAATCAGTGAGTAAATTAAGAACGAAAGAGAAAGGTAAACCTCGAATCATAAAACAGACGACTTTTTAAATATAACATAACCGACGAACAAAACGGTTTCTCTTACTTTATTTCAGAATATAGTGGCACTTCATTCGTTTCAAGTGCAAATGTAACGACGAAGTCGAACTCGAACAGTTTTTAATATTTCATGCTGTAATCAAGTGGATCTTAGAGGGCGTCTCAAACGAACATCGTACAATGTGTCTAGAGATATCGGAAATAACAGAAGTAGGATATAATCGCATCGATCAGTCAGGAATCTATTATATCATCTCCCTTTGACATTTTCGCTAACGTCCAATGACAAATGATCGGTGAATGATAATATGCGAGTAACAGGAAATGTTTGTGACCACTATCATGATATAACGTTGATTATTGTGGGGGAAAAAATATAAGAAAGGATGTACTAATGGGGATGTTTGTTACATCATAAACAGAAATAAAAGACTGATAATTGTGAAAACAATTATCAGGCTGCCTACAGCGTTGTGGAATTTCGGTGAATGCGTTATTAGCAGTGAATATGTTAGAAATGCTCTGGTGCTGGTGAACTGCATTTTAATCACACATGCAGGCAACCTTCCAAATCACGTTTTCGTAATTGGCACTCACTGACCCTTTCGGTTGTCAACGTGATCATGTATCTACAAACTGAAACAGGTTGCCTTTGGAAACATCTGTTCCGTACACGTGATCGACAAGATGACGCTGGTTCCATTACGAATATCGAGCTACCTGTTGATGTAAATACACTTTCAAACTCATATCGAAAATGAAAGCGATACGATCGAACCAATGAAGTAAATTCGTTCTGCGCAACGCTTTTAATAGCGTCACGCTGCGGGGTCATCTTTACCGAATGGTACGATTTTAAAAACTCCGTTATCCCAATTTCATACGTCTTTATTCACGATGTGATTATGCGGTATGATTTATTAAAGATGAATTTACAGATTCGGCAGGAAATAATTTTACGAACGGGGCTGGAATGTCTGCCAAGCTGATTTTTACGACACTGGCATGGATTCGCGAAAGCAGGAGACGCTGAAACAAAAACCGTTCACATTCTTCTCAGAAATAACCCTATGAAATTGGGACGAACGAAATGAAAAGCTGGCCAACGTTCAGCGACATATGCGGCTCACGTGAGAGAAAATTCGTTCCGCATTTCGCAGGTCAACTAAACAAAATGCACGCGTTGGTCGATCGTAGAAATCGATCAATTGCGAAAATAATGCAACTCGAGCGACCTTAATACGTTTTGCGTGCACAGGCGTGAATAAATGTTGCGTTTAAATAATAAACGTTGATTTAAGAAAAGGGGAGAGAATAGGGTAAATCTGAATAGACGAAAAAGTATGAAAATCAATTAAAGATATATTCAACGGATTAACGAGCGTCTCGCGTGTTGCGTGAGAATTAATTTCAGTTCGGCGATTCGTAAGAACAAGAGATACATAGTTGTGAGATGGAATCGACCCTAGTATTTAGTATTAACACGCTAACCGTATTATCGATCATTCTGGTGAAATTATTACAAGGCCACCAGCCCATATTGTTGAATGAAAGAAACGAATCGTATCGACTTTCCATACGGTAGAACGTATATACCGGGTGTCGCGCGTGAGTTCTCGCATTGTAGTGTGATCGTTTTACAAGAGCTCCACTACAAGTACACATGTGTAATGCAAACAGGAACGAATGCATAAAGACGTTGCACAGTTGGGTTAGGTCACCGAGATCGATGCATTATGCAACAAGTAGTCAAACTGAAGTGCAACGTTCAGCCTATTCGCGCGAAAATTCCATAAATATAGGTGGCATTCGTGTATGCCAATCTTAGCCATGATCGTTGATGGCGTCGACGTGTAAAGTATTGAGAAAATAATGCTTATGTTCTTTCTTGCGAACGAGAGCTTCGTCCTTGTGTAATCGTTGAACCTAATCAGAGAAGATGCGTGTACACGACGTGAACAAGCGTAACATTGAGTCAGATGAAATTTTGATTTGACTTAAATGCAATTACGCCCACGATTCGAGACATTCGAGTTATTTCGTCGTCGTGGAGATTCTTCGGAGATTCGTTATTACTGGGAAAGGGCGAGAAAAGCATAAGATCTAAAGAATGAAGAAGAAATAGTTGATAGCTCGAGAAGAATGTTTCCACTTTACAAGTTGAATGAAAAGTATTTAATTGTATGACTTTAATTTTATAACGTTATGGAATACGAGAAATCCAATAATTTTTAAGTGCGTAAAGTTAAAAATGTATAAGGTTTTTTAGTAACTTATATTTGCTTCTACTTGGCAAATATTGGAAAGGCAAACATTTAATGGAAATGCAAAGTTTCAAGTGAATCGTTTAACGTGAATTAAAGTTGCACGATAAATTTATATATTATAATTAAAATCGATTGATAATGCATATTTTCATTATACACATATTGATATTTTTCATAAAAGTTATATGTAAATATTATCTGTTAACGTTATATGCGTTTGTATCATAATCATAGGTCATTCTATATGAATTTTAAATGTTGATATACGATATAACCTCTAATACTTTATACACAGATTTGTCAGAATATGAGAGTGAAACATGTAGGAAATATAATACTCACAGGTACTGAGCCGAGTGTCCGTATCAACTATGCTGCCGTACGCATGTTGCCAGCTTGTCAGCATTTCACAGCGTTAGAAGATAAATCCAAGCAAACTCCAAGAAAATTACACAGCATGCACTAAGACACGAAACGTAACCACTAGCACACACCCGTTTCGCACCAGGGTAAAGTGGTACAAAAGGAAATATACAGTACTGCACTTAGCCTTAACAAGAACATACGATGTTTGATTACGATCAACTGATTGTTAGTGTCGATATAACGGGTTCTTAAATGGTGCTTACTTTCAATCTTTGACTCTTTCTTTCTTTTTGAAACGTTTCAGGGATCTGCACGAATCGGTAGCTCGCAAGCGATACTTCGTAGAAATACAAGCCGCGTGTGCGACACTATCAAGATCTACGTCGTCTGTCATAGGCGCTGTCTAGATTCTAAAGACTAGATGTAAAGCACGTAGAAGTAGCGTACATGTGACGGAATCGGTTATTTATTATTAACCCCCCAGGCCATAGGCGCGAAACGGCGTCCCTCTGCAAGTGTCATGGCGCCATGCGCTCAGAGTGATTCTCTTTCTACTGTAAGATGTCGCTACGTATCAATACAAGCGCTATCTATGATAGAATAAAAATACTCTTGCAACTAATATGCGTCGTGCTTTATGAGCGCATCGGTATTGTGGATTTGGTGAAAATATTTTTTAAATTTAAACTAAGTGATATTAGCATTTAAAATACATATCGAATATTAATATTAACTTACTAAATTTGTTAACTACTTTTAAAAATTGTAAGATACGTTGCAATATGATTTTGATACAATAGCAAAAATTATTAATAAATAATATTTCATATGAAAAAGAAACAATTCTCTTTTTGTTTTCGTTAAAAATTATAAGTACTGACGTCCATTTTAAGATGTGGTATAAAAATTGAAAGGAATATTTAAGGCAATTTATTGTAGTATAAGTGTTAATTATAAAACATTATTCTCATACAAATAATTTTTAAATAACAAATTTGAATGCTTTATTTCGTGATGCGAATCATATTCAGCTGAATATGTCAAACAAGTATTTAAAAATGGCCGCACGTACGAAGTAACTAAAAGTGATTTTGAAATTACAATCGATATATTCTTATAATCATCCTAGTAAATACGTCAATGGCCTAACTTATTTATAGTACCTACTTCTTTTTATTAGCCTGCCAAGTATTTTGACGTAAAAGCCTTGTGAATACCGATTCATACTTTTACACTTCCGTCTCACACATAAAATTTTGTCGAAGCAATTTCTGAGTCAGTCGTGCATTACTTATTTGACATGCATCTTTCCGCACAATCGGCTCTATAATACTTGCAGGTAAATGACACCCTTCTACTACTCGCATAATATCACGTTACTTTAAAGTCACGTCGCGATAAAAATTGTGCAACAAGGTTATCTGTGAAAATCCAACGAACAGAAAGGCATTTTTCAAGAGTGTAAGAATATTCCGTGCAAAGAACATGTCGCCCGGTGTTAACGATGGTCCACGCAATACAGGCACACTCCCAAAAAGCAATAGGAGAAATGATAGAAATAGAGAACGGTCAGCTGCTAATCAATTTGCAATCCGTTCTGCTTATCATGGACATGCACAGCACTCTAACAATTTGGTAAACTAATAAAAAAATATAAATGATACTTTTATTTTTAATATATTAATTTATATAATACTTTGTATTGAAATATTTGTTAAAAAGTGAGAAAATTAAAAAATAAACCTCAATAAGTTTGAATAATTTTGTTATGGCTTAATCTATATATTTTTATTCAAAATCCTAAAATATATACTATTGTTAATTAATATCTTGTTATAAAAATAACATTAAATTTGCTGTAACTTGAACTTTCCAAATGAAAACTTTATACAGCAATCTGTATATAGTAGTTTAAAAGATAATCTATTAATAGATAGCTGAATAGTGGGGAAGTTCTCTCTAAGAATACATATCCAGATACAATTCTACCTTGAGGCAGTAGAGTTTCAGTATTTCACTCATCATTTCTATAAAACATTGATAATTATCTGTATATCTAATTGACTTTTATTTTATAAATTATATGTGATAGTATCAATTGGATTGGAGACCAGTTGGTGAACAAGAGCATCTAAGGACAACAAAGAATAGTAACACAAGATCAGTTTCTTCAGTACCATCTACATCTTATCAAGACATACCTGAATTTGGTATATATTTCATTACTCTTGTTTTTGTATTTTTATAATATGTTTGTTAATAACTGGAAACTGTTATTATGTTAGTATCATTTGGTGGTCGAAGACCATATAATTACAGTGCTGAGGAATACTCAAATTGGCAAAAAATGGTTCCACCAACTGATTCTCAAACTCAATCTCCTCCAAGAGTTCAAGGAACAAAACCATCAAACGTTGATAAAATGGTAATATATTTTTTATCACACAGAACACTTTATTTTTTAAATTATTTATTTAAATTAGTATATAATTGCTTTTAATGTATTATAGCCTGATAGGAGCCAAGTAGAATCACGTTTAAATCAAATTAGGGATTATATCAGAGTTACATCAACTATGATGGATTCACTTAATCAATCCAGTGATCCAGTAAGTATAGAAAATATTAATCATGACATGACATTTTCAGTTTTTTCATACTGCTAAGTACTTTTCTCTCTATGTAATTATCTGTAGCGTGCACAAGCTCAAAATGAGAAGTTAAGTAGAATGGTGGAGGATCTTCATGATAGTGAAAGAAAACTGTCTAAACTCTTGGAACAATATGAAAATCATGGAATACTTTGTGAGGTTACTAAGCTTTCAGTGTTATTTACTAACTGTTTAAAGGCTGTACATAACTTTTTATGCATGCTCCATTAGATTGAAATCCACAAATTGTATTCCATGTCTATTAGTTTCTAGTCTTCGTTTTACTTTACAATCAGTGAATTATACAATTCTTCATTTATTTCTCTATTAGAATGGTGAAAATAGTAGAGAGAATGCAGAAGAAAATGGTGATGTAAGTAGAGAAATGCAGCTACGTAAGAAGATGGAGGAATCACAAAGGATACTTGCACAACTACAGGAACATCAAGCCAGCTTGGTTGGAATGCAATTACGGGTTAGAGAAAAATTAAACGAAGCACGGCAAGCGCAACAAGCTCTTTTACAACAAGAAAATCAGAATTCAATCGGTGTTTCACTACCAATGCCCATGAATGTTGAGCAACTTGAATCTGAAACAGCTGCATTAAAAGGAAAATTAGCTCAACTTCAAACAAAGAAAAAAAATATGGATCATCTTGTAGCAGAATTACAAGCTGTAGAAATGTCTGATAGAGGCAGTTGTGTTAGTATATTACTGATATTAATTAAATACGATTTTAAGTGACATATATAATTAACATTTCGATATTTTATTGTTAGAGTTCTGAAGCTTCAAGGAATTTTATAAGAGATAAAGCTGCAGAATTAGAAGCTATGAAAGCACAACTTGTTCATTTGAAATCGTTAATGGATGAAGCAACAAAAGTACGCGAATCTCTCGATTCTAATTCCGATGCTGAACCCGAAGTAGATGTTAATGGTGAAATTGCAGCTGATATGGACGGAAACGAAGATGAACATGGAACAAATATTTCATTTGAACGTCAAAGTGATATTGATGAAGCAAGTCACGAAAAAATTAGAAACACTGGAGATAGGCCAAGTGTTGAAGAAATTCAGGTATAAATCCAAAGGCAACTAAAAGGTAACTGTTATGTACTATTTCTATGAAACTTAAGTTGCAGGCGGTCACTCGAGAACTTCGAGAACAATCAGTTTTGTTACAAACTGCCAGGGCAGAATTACAACGAATAAGGCAACCATTGTCAACAATGCATTCTAATTCTACATCTATATTTCAAAGTTCAACTCCTCCTCCATCGCTCACAACATCAACTAGTTCAGAAAAGAAACTAAGTAATAATAACAATTATGAAGTCCAATCTACGCAAGGACGAAGACGACAAATTGATGATATTGTGCGAAAGGTATTTATTTTAAATTTTATTACTATACATGAGAAATGAGTTATTACTTATTTATTTTAAGTAATAACTTCTGTTTTATCGAAAAACAGGATTCATCTCAAGCATCTAGTATGAACCGTGACATAGGAGGACCACCTGATTTAAATAGTCACAGAAGTTCCAGTTCACACATTAGTCATACAGGTACACCTGCTAATGTTTGGCCACCTCAAACAATGATAGGTAATTTAAATGTATGTTATTTATAGCGCATTATTAATTTTGTAATTATATTTTAATGTACAGGTGGATCTAATGATCAAAGTGTAGATGGAGTATCTTCCGAAAATTTAATGGATATTGGGCCTCAAACAACGGCTGTCGAAAATGGATTCAGTGGAAATTGGTGGACATATCCACCGCCACCGTTAAATCAGTTACAACACGGTAAGAAGTATATGCACGAGAAGAAATTTTTGTTAAATATATATCAAATACTTTAAGTTTGAAATTCATCTTTTAGGTTCAACAGAGTATTATCGTCAATTATTGTTAGGTTCCCAAGCTCAGCAACTTCAAATGATGGGGACTACAATACAACAGTGTTGTCAGTTATTGTGGTCTCAACAACGTGAATTACAGGCTATGCGTACTGCTATTTCTCAATTACAAGTTCACCTGAGACAAACACAATTACAACAGCGAAACGATAGTGAGAATAACGATGAATATTCTAATTTAAGTCGCAATGTTCATCATCTTGGAGAAACATTAGATTCTGCATTGCCACCAAGTTCATCTTTACCAAATCTGGTGTCATTACCAAATTCTTCTCCAGCGTTATCTCACGTTGGTGCAACATCTTCTGTTAATTCGCAGCATCAACAGCAGCAATTGAATAATCAAGTTCCTCCTGGGAATAGAGCAAACAACTACTGGGACAATTTCAGAAGGTAATGGTATATACATATATATGTTAACTGACAGAAATTTTATTATTTGTCCTAGTGCAGTGGAAGTGTTATCTACATTGATACAACGGTATCATACGTTAAATCGAGATTTTCAATCATGTAATCATTTAATACAAAGATGTATTTGATAAAATTTCCAAATATAATTTGTTTTATGATTTATGGAATTCAATTTTACAGATCTTTTCTCTACGTGAAATAATCAATGTTTTCTTTTCAATTAAACATCAATAAAAAGAAAACAATTTTTTATGAGTTTAGGTATTTTATATTCGATAGATCGTGCACATCCATCTTTCATCTTTGTGTAAATCTAATGTATCATTACATAAAGTAATAAACTTCACGGTCTGTCTCTGCACTTTTTTGTCTTGTACTTCTTACTTATTACTACCCTCGTTTAAGCCATATCGCACATAAAATCCGTAATGATTTGATTCTGTAGACCAATGGTTAGTAAATATGAATCTAAATGAGGATAGTATATTGGTACGTAAATTATGGGTATGTAATACATGTTTGAAAATACATTTATTTGAAATATTTTGTCCTTTACTAACAATAAATGATCAATTAATAATAATCACATTTTTTTTTTCTTTGTGACATCTGTGGTGTTTCTTAGTTTTTACGGATCATGTATGTTAAAACATATCGCTTATTGTTATATTAGCTGTGTTAAACATTTTATTTCCTTTAGCATGGTATGAATAATTTCATTATAATTTTACATTTAAAATAATAAATGTATGTCTCTTTCTTACATTTTCAGTTATTCTAGACAAAACTTACTCTCAGGAAGTGTAAAAACAATGACTGATACTACTTCAGGACCTACTGCAAATTCAGCTTCTGGAAATACTATATCAAGTGTTAATACTTCTCTTATGTATGTAATTATGGAAATAATTTATAGCAAATCTATGAAAGTGATACGTATATTTTAATTCATACTGTAAATTTTAATCAAAGGAAAGACAAACGCAATCGGGATCAGGGAGCCGATAATATACCTCCACCTCCATTAAGTGGAATAGAAACACAGTATTCTTCAAACCTGCAATTACAATCTAATTTACAGCAACAAGAATGGGAAAATACTGTTATGCGTAGCAATATTTTAACAAATGAAGTATCTCAACAGCAAGTTGATAATATTTGGGAAGAAACACATTCATCATTTCGATTACCATCTGTAGTAAATGACGATAATCCATTTCAAAATTTAAGGTATGTTTTTCTTATTAAATTATTCTTTATTTTCTGAAAAAATGATAATAAAAATTTTGTAACATTTATTATATAGCTCCGAATTGAAAGAAGAACTAAGTTCACTTATTTCTATCAATAAAGTACGACCAGACTATCTGGTTATTATATTAAGAGAAATTCAAGCAATAAGCAGAGATCGCAGATTGCGTTCTCGTTTGTGGAGAACATTACGTGTTTTACAAGGTGCACGGATTTTAAGAAATCCATTGGTTTGTATATTTTTAATATGTATTTGCAATTAAATATATCAAATAATAATTCCAAAATATACCTATATCTTATTATTTTTAATTTTACAGAATAAAACAACTGATCCAACTGTCAGTGAAAGTTGGCAGACGACTGATGAAGATTCTGAGGTAGATGTACTAATAGGTTTGACACCAGAAAAGCATCCTGCAGCAGAATTAGTTGCATCATCACAAGCAGGAACTTCTTCATCTCCTACTGTACATGTACCCTTATTAGATCATTTGTATTTACCTGTAAGTATCACTGAGTAGAATATATTATATATCTTAGATAGAATATTATTTGATATTTTTTGTATATTTTATAGGGAATACATTCAGCTGATTCAACAAGTGCTTTACCTTTAACATCTTCTACTAAACCAGGTTACAATGAAGATCTGGCAGAAGCAGATCAGTCAAGACCTGAATCTTCTGGTAATCAACAGGTATTTTTGACACATATTTTGATAAACACTATTTGATTGAATAAAATAAAATGATTTTAATTTATTTATGTAGATTCCCGATAACCAGGAAGAGAATGAACAGGATCAAGGTGAAGACAGCTTGTCGAACTGCTGAAGCAAAATTTGATGAAAATGATTTGGAGAGTTTAGCTGCAAAAGCTGAAGATGAGAGACATGAAGTTAATGCAATGATATTCTGAACTTGAATATCATTAAAAAGCATCTTTAGTTGTATTTATATTAATTGAACATATCTTTTGTTTGTTATACATATTTTGTAATTGAATTGTGATGACATAAAAGAACAGTACATGCATTTCAATGCCATCTGAATTATTATCGTTTTTGTAACTATCATTAACTCATTTACATATTAATTGTTAATAATTCAGCTGAGTATGAAACATGTAACACATCTTTTTTACTGTTAATGTGCATTCTTCCAATCATAATAAAATTTGTAATTTAGGAAAGTAAGTATTTATTTTTAATTATATAGTACAATATAGTAACATATAAATGCATAGTATATGTATGCTTTGCGATACAAATACAAAAAATATAGACAAAAATCATTGTCAATTATTTTATCTAAAATTCTGCTTCAGAACCATCATTACTAATTAGTTGCAATCGATGAAACTGATATATAGAGCACCCATGTGTTTCAAATAAAATTTTTTCATATTCAATAGTATTTTCAATTGACTTTTGTCCACTATTGAACAGTAATGTTTCATAATTTGTATTCTTTAAAATATCATGATTATTTCCTGACCAGCAGCAGTTTTTATCCATAACCATAGATTGCTCCATATTATTATCAATAGTATTTACATGTAATGCTTCTGGTTTATATAGCACAGTAGTTGATCCATAGTCCTTTGTGCTTCCCATACCGTCTTGTACATAGTCCTTACCACCGTCTCTGAAAGGAAATTCATTGCCTTAACTCCTAATTTAACTAAGTATCTCCTATGCCATTCATTTTTTCAGCAAATTGTGTCCTTACCATCAAAAAAAGACCAAACTTACTAAGTGTCATTAGTTTATGAAAAAATATTAGCATCCATGCTTTCCATTGCATACCATTATCCATGGTAAAGAAGATGACAGGATGCATTAAGCTTCAAAATAAATTTAATGCCAGGATCGGATGAAAATCTCTGTGGTCACATGTAAATATACAACCCTTTTCCCACAAGGGGGAAACTGAATATTCATATATTTTAATATTCGTTGTTAGAGGGTATACAGTATTGTAGTAACGTTAAATAGTTTTTAAGAATGCATATTTCAGAACATTTTTTTTAATTTCGCGTTATTCGACAGATTTGTAACGCTAAAGACCTTCCCGCGTATAAAAACTTTCCCGCTCAAAATTATAGAAAGAACAAACAACGACCTCTAACAAGATCTATTCGAAGTATATACAAATATAAATTGATGAAATCGCGGTTTTATACAACGCGTTAATAAATAGATAATTGAAATATTCTTATTTATTCTTTATAGAAAAATAAAATTATAAATCCTCTCCTACCTTTTCGAAACTTTTTCAGTTGATTTGTAGGGTTGAGATCACTGTTGCGTCGTTTCCGGTTTCTGCATTGGAGAACGTCCGCACCATAAGTAGCTGGCTGTTGAAGTTGTAGTTTGTTATTAGCCTTTAACCGATTTTGTACTGATGCTTCTAGAATTATAGAATCATTATTCAAATAGCCAGATGCTATAGAATAATCACATTCATCTTCATCAGTTTCCATTAGTGTATCATACGAGTAGCAATTGAACAGCGATGGTTTCGTAATTTCGATATGCTCGAACATAACATTTTGATGATTTTTTTTATAACGTGGTATGCAATCGTAATGCATGTTTGATGAGATGAATGACGGAGCGACGGTTCTTGCGTTATACATAGTATCGCTTGTTATAGACATAACTATTCTTTTTTACAACCGATTTTTAATATTACAATGGATAGTAGTCTAGTACGTTACTATATATATATTTAGATATGTATATTTAATCACGCGACAGTAAGAAAATAGAGAACACTAAATACCGAACATAAAATTAACACTTTCCAACAACAGTAACGAATATGGTATGGGTTAGAAACCGAATCCGTTCGAGCAATGAATCGGCAACGTTCGGCCTTTCTCGCTCGATTTAGTTCGTTTCTTTAAATCCCCACCAATTGCAACAATCGACCCACACATGAAAATTTATATTGCTTGTGTCAGAATGTGACTCAACTTTTAAAATTATTTCTGAGTAATAAATTTATTTTTAAATTGATTTTCAAATAATCAAAATAAAATCGTGATATTTTCCTACAGTTTAAGATTATTGCCGATGCCACAATTGTATTGGTTAATACAGTATTATATAATATGTTAAAAATATTCTATCCAAAAAAATAAAATTAATATGCGTATATAATTGAAGATGTTAGTTCCATTTTTCAATATTTAAATAAATGTAATTTCAACATTTCTCCAAGTGTTTATAAAAAAAAATCACAGATACAGAACAAATGTATTGTTCCATAGAATTTTATTTCGATTTATGCATACTACTCTTTGCGTATCACTACCAACATTGCCGCTGGAATAATACTACAATCAAGACTGCCAGGCGTGTACAATTTATAGAACTTTACACTATTTTTCTATCACAAAGATGGGAGAAAAATGAAGCGCGAGGATTGGCATATACGACCGTAGGAATGTGGTTGATGACAAGGGCCATGGTTTTCCTGCCAGACATGTAAAATTTTGCAGAGTATTCCTCTACTTTTTATACGAAGGTAGGAACAAAGGACTAGGAGTTATATTTATTGATCTGTGTATTTCATTTCTTTTCCGTTATCTTATAAGATATTCAACGATATCTTCAATCTACAATGTATTGTCTTTATATATATATATTTGTATATATTTTTATTTATATATATTTATATTTAATGATGAGAACAATTATAATGCAACAGTTTTATCAAGTATTGTTGTCCCAAAATTTTACATTACATACACAAATGTCACTATGCAAACAGCTATTATGCAGATTACAAGTTCACCTGAGATAAACAAAACTACACAGCGAAATGATTGAGAATAACAATGAATAATTCTAAATTAAGTCACAATGTTCATCATCTTAGTGAAACATTAGATTATGTATTACCAACAAGTTCATCTTTACCATATTTATCTCCTGCATTATTTTATGTTGCATCAACATTTTCTGTTAATTCTCAGCATTAACAACAGCAATTAATTACAGTACAGAGGAATACTCACATTGGCAAACAATGGTTCCACCAACTGATTCTCAAATTCAATCTCCTCCAAGAGTTCAAAGAAAAAAACCCTCAAACATTAATAAAATGGTAATATATTTTTTATCATACAGAACACTTTATTTATTAAATTATTTATTTAAATTAGTATATAATTGCTTTTAATGCATTATAGCCTAATAGAAGCCAAGTAGAATCACGTTTAAATCAAATTAGGGATTATATCAGAGTTACATCAACTATGATGGATTCACTTAATCAATCCAGTGATCCAGTAAGTATAGAAAATATTAATTATGACATGACATTTTCAGTTTTTTCATACTGCTAAATACTTTCCTCTCTATGTAATCATCTGTAGCATGCACAAGCTCAAAATGAGAAGTTAAGTAGAATGGTAGAGGATCTTCATGATTGTGAAAGAAAATTGTCTAAACTCTTGGAACATTATGAAAATCATGGAATACTTTGTGAGGTTACTAAGCTTTCAGTGTTATTTACTAACTGTTGAAAGGCTATACATAATTTTTTATGCATACTCCATTAGATTGAAATCCACAAATTGTATTCCATGTCTATTAGTTTTTAGTCTTCATTTTACTTTACAATCGGTGAATTATACAATTTTTCATTTATTTCTCTCCTAGAATGCTGAATACAATAGACAGAATGCAGAAGAAAATGGTGATGTCAGTAGAGATATGCAGCTACGTAAGAAAATGGAGGAATCACAAAGAATACTTTCACAACTACAGGAACATCAAGCCAGCTTGGTGGGAATGCAATTACGGGTTAGAGAAAAATTAAACGAAGCACGGCAAGCGCAACAAGCTCTTTTACAACAAGAAAATCAGAATTCAATCAGGGTGGCACTACCAATGCCCATGCATGTTGAGCAACTTGCATCTGAAACAGCTGCATTAAAAGGAAAATTAGCTCAACTTCAAACAAAGAAAAAAAATATGGTTCATCTTGTAGCAGAATTACAAGCTGTAGAAATATCTGATAGAGGGAGTTGTGTTAGTATATTACTGATATTAATTAATTATGCTTTTAAGTAACATATACAATTAATATTTCGATATTTTATTGTTAGGATTCTGAAGCTCAGAGGAATTTTATAAGAGATAAAGCTGCAGAATTAGAAGCTATGGAAGCAGAACTTGTTCATTTGAAATCGTTAATGGATGAAGCAACAAAAGTACGCGAATCTCTCGATTCTAATTCCGATGCTGAACCCGAATTAGATGTTAATGGTGAAATTGCAGCTGATATGGACGGCAACGAAGATGAACATGGAACAAATATTTCATTAGAACGTCAAAGTGATATTGATGAAGCAAGTCATGAAAAAATTAGAAACACTGGAGATAGGCCAAGTGTTGAAGAAATTCAGGTATAAATCCAAAGGCAACTAAAAGGTAACTGTTATGTACTATTTCTATGAAACTTAAGTTACAGGCGGTCACTCGAGAACTTCGAGAACAATCAGCTTTGTTACAAATTACCAGGGCAGAATTACAACGAATAAGGCAACCATTGTCAACAATGCATTCTAATTCTACATCTGTATTTCAAAGTTCAACTCCTTCTCCAGCACTCACAACATCAATTAGTTCAGTAAAGAAACTAAGTAATAATAGCAGTTATGAAGTTCAATCTCTGCAAGGACGAAGACGACAAATTGATGATATTGTGCGGAAGGTATTTATTTTAAATTTTATTACTATCCATGAGAAATAACATTCGATGCTTATGTTACTATTTCTGTTTCATTGAAAAACAGGATTCATCTCAAGCATCTTGTATGAATCGTGACATAGGAAGACCACCTGATTTAAATAGTCACAGAAGTTCCATTTCACACATTAGTGATATAAGTACACCTGCTAATGTTTGGCCACCTCCAACAATGATAGGTAATTTAAATATATATTATTTATAGTGTATTATTAATTTTGTAATTATATTTTAATGTACAGGTGGATCGAATGATCAAAGCGTAGATGGAGTATCTTCCGAAAATTTAATGGATATTGGACCTCAAGCAATGGCAGTCGAAAATGGATTTAGTGGAACTTGGTGGACAACTCCAACGCCACCGTTAAATCGGTTACAGCACGGTAAGAAGTATATGGACAAGACAAAATTTTTGTTAAATGTGTATCAAATACTTTAACTTTCAACTTCATCTTTTAGGTTCAGCGGAGTTTTATCGACAATTATTGTTAGGTTCCCAAGCTCAACAACTTCAAATGATGGGAACTACAATACAACAGTGTTGTCAATTATTGTGGTCTCAACAACGTGAATTAGAGGCTATGCGTACAGCTATATCTCAATTAGAAGTTCATCTGAGACAAACACAACCACAACAGCAAAACGATAGTGAGAATAACGATGAATATTCTAATTTAAGTCGCAATGTTCATCATCTTGGAGAAACATTAGATTCTGCATTGCCACCAAGTTCATCTTTACCAAATCTGATGTCATTACCAAATTCTTCTCCAGCGTTATCTCACGTTGTTGCAACATCTTCTGTTAATTCGCAGCATCAACAGCAGCAATTGAATAATCAAGTTCCTCCTGGGAATAGAGCAAACAACTACTGGGACAATTTCAGAAGGTAATGGTATATACATATATATGTTAACTGACAGAAATTTTATTATTTGTCCTAGTGCAGTGGAAGTGTTATCTACATTGATACAACGATATCATACGTTAAATCGAGATTTTCAATCATGTAATCATTTAATACAATGATGTATTTGATAAAATTTCCAAATATAATTTGCTTTAGATTTATAGAATTCAATTTTACAGATGTTTTCTCTATTTAAAATAATCAATGTTTTCCTTTCAATTAAACATTGATAAAAAGAAAATAATTTTTTATGAGTTTAGGTATTTTATATGCGATAGATCGTGCACATCCATCTTTCATCTTTGTGTAAATCTAATGTAATTACATAAAGTAATAAACTTCACGGTTTGTCTCTGCACTTTTTTGTCTTGTACTTCTTACTTATTACTACCCTAGTTTAAGCCATATCGTACATAAAAGCATTATTTGAAATATTTTGTCCTTTACTGACAATAAATACTCAATTAATAATAATTACATTTTTTTTCCTCTGTGACATCTGTGGTGTTTTTTAGTTTTTACAAGTCATGTATGTTAAAACATATAGCTTATTATTATATTAGTTATGTTAAACATTTTATTTTCTTTAGCATGGTATGAATAATTTCATTATAATTTTACATTTAAATTAATAAATGCGTCTTTTTCTTACATTTGCAGTTATTCTAGACAAAACTTACTCTCGGGAAGTGTAAAAACAATGACCGATACTACTTCAGGATCTATTGCAAATGCAGCTTCTGGAAATAATGTATCAAGTGTTAATACTTCTCTTATGTATGTAATTATGGAAATAATTTATAGCAAATCTATGAAAGTGAAACGTATATTTTAATTCATATTGTATATTTTAATCAAAGGAAGGACAAACTCAATCGGGATCAAGGAGCCGATAATATACCCCCACCTCCATTGAGTGGAGTAGAATCACAATGTTCTTCCAACTTGCAATTACAATCTAATTTGCAGCAACAGGAATGCGAAAATACTGTTATACGTAGCAATATTTTAACAAATGAAGTATCTCAACAGCAAGTTGATAATATTTGGGAAGAAACACATTCATCATTTCGATTACCATCTGTAGTAAATGACGATAATCCATTTCAAAATTTAAGGTATGTTTTTCTTATTAAATTATTCTTTATTTTCTGAAAAAATGATAATAAAAATTTTGTAACATTTATTATATAGCTCCGAATTGAAAGAAGAACTAAGTTCACTTATTTCTATCAATAAAGTACGACCAGACTATCTGGTTATTATATTAAGAGAAATTCAAGCAATAAGCAGAGATCGCAGATTGCGTTCTCGTTTGTGGAGAACATTACGTGTTTTACAAGGTGCACGGATTTTAAGAAATCCATTGGTTTGTATATTTTTAATATGTATTTGCAATTAAATATATCAAATAATAATTCTAAAATATACCTATATCTTATTATTTTTAATTTTACAGAATAAAACAACTGATCCAACTGTCAGTGAAAGCTGGCAGACTAGTGATGAAGATTCTGAGGTAGATGTACTAATCGGTTTGACACCAGTAAAACATCCTGCAGCAGATTTAGTCGTATCATCACAAGCAGGCACTTCTTCATCACCTACTGTACATGTATCCTTATTAGATCATTTGTATTTACCTGTAAGTATCACCGAGTAGAATATATTTTTGTACATCTTAGGTAAAATATTATTTGATATTTTTTGTATACTTTATAGGGTATTCATTTAGCTAATTCTGCAAGTGTTTTACCTTTAACATCTTCTACTAAATCAGGTTACAATGAAGATCTGGCAGAAGCAGATCAATCAAGACCTGAATCTTCTGGTAATCAACAGGTATTTTTAACACATATTTTGATAAACACTATTTGATTGAATAAAATAAATTGATTTTAATTTATTTATGTAGATTCCCGATAACCAGGAAGAGAATGAACAGGATCAAGGTGAAGACAGCTTGTCGAACTGCTGAAGCAAAATTTGATGAAAATGATTTGGAGAGTTTAGCTGCAAAAGCTGAAGATGAGAGACATGAAGTTAATGCAATGATATTCTGAACTTGAATATCATTAAAAAGCATCTTTAGTTGTATTTATATTAATTGAACATATCTTTTGTTTGTTATACATATTTTGTAATTGAATTGTGATGACATAAAAGAACAGTACATGCATTTCAATGCCATCTGAATTATTATTGTTTTTGTAACTATCATTAACTCATTTACGTATTGATTGTTAGTAATTCAGCTGAGTATGAAAAATGTAACGCATCTTTTTTACTGTTAATGTGCATTTTTCCAATCATAATAAAATTTGTAATTTGGGAAAGTATTTATATTTAATTATATAGTACAATATAGTACCATATATAAATGCAAAGCATATAAGTTGTAATGTTCATCACCTTGGTGAAACATTAGCTCATATATAGACAAGTCAATCTTTATCAAATTCTTCTCCTGCATTATCTTATGACACCGCAAAATTTTTTGTTAATTCTCAGCATTAACAACAACATTTGAAAAAATTTATTTTATAGGAATCTAAATGTAATCACAGCACAAATGATGTATATAATAGATTTATCACCCGTACAGTTTCGAGTCATTTTTGAAGGGCTTTAGAGTACCTTTGTCATTTTCATCGTTACCGATTTAGTATAGAATAAGATTACAATGTTCATAGTGATTGGTTAGGTTTTGGAACTAAATTTTGGTCTGAAATTATAAATAAGCTGTAATAAGTGTTGTATATAAAAGTTAAGCGGTCACATAAAATATTGCAAAAGAAATACAAAGAAAATTTAGAACTTGCTAGAACCAACTGTAGTATATGCAGTTTCATAACGTTACAACTATATACAGAGGACACATCTTTTGCTTACTCCGTAGCTAAAACAGAAATAGAAGTCGGAAACTGAATCTGTAATTTACGTATTAAAATTGTGTTGTAATTAAAATATTGAAGTAACAATTATTGTATTCAATATGTCATTTGCGATTTAATGTTCCTTTACCATATGTTGATATAAGTACGTATGGTAACTTATTATTTGATTTGATTACAGCAGTAGTTAATAAATGAACAACTGCGTCACAGGTTATATAGTATAATTTATTAGTGTATTTTCAATAAATATTAATTAGGTCGAAGCTATGAATATTCTTACGCAGATATGATAGTATGGAATAAATTTCAAGTACTTTTTTTGTAACTTTATCAAGTTAATGCAAAGAAGAGAAGGAAGTATCGTTTGAAGCAAATTACATGAACGACTGTTACGAAAGTTTGTGAGATAAGGTAAGAAACTTTTATTTGATTCGCACATTTGTAAATACTATAATCGAGGTAATTTTCATTTGCGGTTTTAAAACTACATGCTTCTTCAACGTCGTACCATTTGTCATACTTATAAATTACGGTAATATGACTAAAGTCATTTAACTGCTCGTAATTAATATAAAAAAATATCTGTGGAATAGAATATTTATATATGAAAGCATACTCAACATACTATCCAAATGCTTCACAATTTTTCAAGGTTGCAAAATATCCCCTCGTCTAAGTAAATCCCTACCTAGGTAAATGATTACACGTTACCATGCTTGCGCCCTTTTTGCCTTCGAAAGAGCCGTTCCCGGATAATTTCGGTATTTACGGGATTAATGTTTGTACTATGAACAATATATATAAAGTGATGGGTTTTCGATAGATCGGCAGGACAGCTGCCGTGGACACACGCCGCTAAGCTGCTTACGTCAATTCATGAAAACTTTTGCGCTTTTTTGGAAAATCGATCTCTAATCCGACAGGCATTAGAATTATCGGTAATTTCGTCAGAATGAAATGATAATTGATTCGAGGGGAACATTGTGAACGAACCCTTAACGGATTGTTCTGTGTTAAAATGGCGCGTGTTTGCACACGAAAATTGTATAGCTATATTGAAAAGAACCTTTATATAAGATATCATTATCGATTACTGTACATTCAAAAATTCTTCACAAAGATTTTACACATTTCTTATAACCAATTCAATTAAACGGAGATTGTTCACGTGACTAGTTAAATATTTTTTAAAGTGATCGATTAAAAATATACTCAACGTACGATAAAACAAATGCCAAACCTATTTTAAGTATACTGACGATTGTATTATGATTGTAGTAACATTTTTACCGTTGAATCGTAGCTAGATTACTGGCACATCACGAAACTTCAAACAGGAGAATTATAGTCACGAAGGATACGATCGTTGTTCTTTAACGTACATATTTACTATACCTATATCCATGTTGAACAAGAACAAGCCTAATTCTGAATTATGTGAAACGTATGGTAAGAGATTACAAGTTACAAATGAGCCTCATATTTTGTCGGATTATATCCCGTTTGATGCGGAATTGAAAGAAGAACCGCAGACCTGAGTAAATAAGACAAATGGTAATATGTGGATCTTTATACCAGCAGCTTGCCAATAGAGGAAACTTCGACAGCCACTGTATCATGGTTGATACGTGTGAATACGTAGAAATGGTAGCATATGTTCATAGAGAATATCGTATAATTCACGAGAATGTCATTTCCAATAGTAGATCGAAAGGATCAGCCGATGATCGATTTGATACAAGAATTATTGCGAATATAAAAAGTCCCTGGATCTAGTGGTTTTGCGAAGACGAAGAAAAATATTATTTTCGTGATCCGAATTTATTCTATCGATGCCATGGACATGTAATTAAGAAGCTTCTAGTGCAGGTTGCTGTTCCATCTCTCTTGAAAATTTGCCTAGTGGAAAACGAGTAATGACGTAATTTAATGTGACATGATTAATTGGAAACTAATGCTACGCAGACTTTTAATTAAGGAATAGTAATTAAGACTTCGGACGAAGCAAAGACTGGAGATACTTACTGATTATTTTCAATGATATTATCTTTCATCTCGAGACTTCGCTGTTCGCTATACGGATACTGTATAAGCGCAGTTGGAAGAAATTAATTAATGGGAAGCAGCCATGACGGTTGACGGTTATCTCGGGTCATTAGAAAGGATAGATTTCAGTATGTCAAGGATCTTGGTTATCATTTAATCAATGACATTCGACGATTTACTGAAATTGCAAGGTTTCTTTATTTCGATATCAAATAATGTATAAAATAATAATTAAAAATTGCCTGTTCACAAATATCAAAAAGTAGAACATGTATTTTCTTCGTTTTCATTCTGACTGGAGGAAGCCACTGTGGTTAATCGGCTTACAAGTCGTGTTTTTCGCAGGAAATTCCAGTGCAGAAGGACGTTTAAGTCACCACATGACACGAGTCAATATTTGACACATAATGCACTCGATACAATGCACTTCCAAACGGACTTTACGGCCAAAAAATCCAATATTACGCCTCACTTTTTCACGGACGGTGTTATTTTAGGCTCGCTTTGACAAATTTATCGACTCTGTCCACAAGGATGTTCCAAACGCTTTGTCGGACGTATTGGTGAGCAGCTAACGCAGCATAATCTGAAAGCAATGCTATACTTATGGAAACTCGAACGAAACTTGTATTACACCACTTGACTTATTTCTTCCACTAGTCTTAAGAATATTCATACATCGTAAATTCATCTAGAAACACAGAAACCTACTCACTGCCAGCGATCATTTTTACATTTACACAGTCGTGAGAACGAATTCGTTCGATCGAACGCCTCGCGTCTACCGTGCACATAACCTCTCCAGCGGGATATAATTTATCGCAAAGTAAGCATTGCGTAGCTAACACAGCATAACTAAAGACGAGCCCTACTGGCACTCGACGTCACTCGAACACAATATCGAAATGCTTTTGCTGAAACGGTGTCTCTCGGTGTGTCGTTCGAGTTTACGTTAGTAAAAGGGGGCTCGAACACTGTCAACGTTATACGAGCGATTCGATCCGCGTTTACGACAGTGGGGAGAGACGTTAAGTAGGCGAGTCCTCTCCGTACTCGTACAGCCTGCTGTGTTCGTCGACGGAGCGCCGTGAAGCTGGTCAAATGAAAAGAAAATTAAAAGCTGCGAAAGTAATGATCATTATTCGTAAACGCTTTCACAGGGATTTACGTGAATGAACGAACTCGCATCTAAGTACATAATTTCACCTTATCTTTCCGATCAATCGATGGCTCTTGGTTAAATCACGGTAGTCCTGATTTAATTCCATACCTTTCTCCTTTCTACGTATTTCGTCTCAGTACACGGAGTCGTTCAATTTCCCCCTTCTTCGCGTACTTCTCCCGGGCTACGCCATTACTCTTCTCCGATAGGTCGTTCGTTCTTCGATGGTCTTTCTACCAAACGAATATTTTTCACCGGTGCAGGATATTTAATAAATACGATACGAGCATAAAATATCGGAGACCTTGCAGTAAGGCCACTATATATTTGCTTCCAGTAATTAAATATCAAGTAAATAATACTTTTGATATGGCAATCATTGAGCGCTATATGAATCAAAAATTGCAGTTTATTGCGTTTACCGGCTGCAAGTCGCTGGCAAAATTTCGTATTTATGAATGAAATGCGAGACGGTATTTCGTTTCGAATTCGTTGTTTTATACGATGATTGCCTCAGTCCCCCGGATGGGTATTTAACCAGTCTAGAAAAAAAGGACAAAGAGGAAGGATTATTTCGTTTGCGTAAGTACTTTGGCATTCTGTTTCACAAAGTGTTCTATTCTGAGCCGGCTCGTAGGTTCATAACTCGCGCCTAGATTTAAGTAAATGGATGGTATTTAATTTTCACGATTTTCCGTTACCAGTGGAGCAACCAACAAAACGGTTTTTGTTCCATCGAAGAGCGAAGAAGTCTCCTCGCCATCGTCACAGGGAAGGAAAAAGTGGAGGAAAAATTAGTTCCAGTCGTTGGTAAGTTTGCAGCGTCGAGGCTTTCGTCCGGCAACGGACCAAATTAAATTTTCGTCTGTGTTTCAGAAGCAGAAAACCGAGCGAATCGCTGTTGTTGTCGATTTTCTCTCCTCCCGGCGATATTCCTGATTCTGAAAATTGGCTCGATAAATCGTACGTTGGTTCAACAATGTTCCCGATGCCTAACAATTTGAAGCTCCAACCGGGCAATTTTCGCTCAGCGAATAAACATTTTCGTTTCTGAAGGGTGAAAACTCACGGTAAAAGGTAACGTCGAACTCGGGAGCGTTTCTCCAAGCGTCCGAGATTCCATGGATATTATAAATTCACGATGCAATTATCGCATATACACACGAAGTTCATAGTAGCCCGGTTGCAGTAGGAAAACAGCCTGATTAATATCATCTCGTAAATTACAGGCATTGGTCCTAATAAGGGAGGCCATTCGAGTGCATCTGATACCATTATACGAGCATGAATCACGAAGTTATTTAACGTATGTACCACGTGATTAACTGCTTCGTACAGGACAAAATATGTTCTTCCGTTCAATGCGATTACGCACCATTGATCGTTCAATGGGTCACACGTTTCTTTCATCGGAGCAGCCACGACCGTACCGTACCTGTTTTTGTGGAAACCACCAGAGACGATTGTCCACTCGTCTGCTAATCGAGTGGCCAGAGGTGATGGTTGGAACGAGCGAGAACGAGGAGAGAAAAAATCACCATCCACTGTGCAAGGGTAGTGAAGAGGGGGCGGAGTGAATAGAAGGAAGGACGGATATTTTGCGACACCTGGTAGCACATTGGCTCGTACACGAAGCGATTTCATCGGATCGGAAAATTGCCGTAAAATTACCGCAAAAAGTGATATTTTATTCCTTTCAGAGGCACGACCGGCCGCATTCGAAAGATCCTTGGGGATATTTATGGGATTTTATGAACTCGTGACACCCTTGTTTCGAGGGGGAGGAGTAGTACGCGCAGAACGCAAGTCTAGTGCACCTGGCTGGATTGACGACGATCCAGTGTCGAGGACGATAGCAATTATTTCCATATGTATACCTTTTATCTTGCATTTACTCCAACGGATCTGTTCCGACGAGATTCCGATTCCATGCGTGTTCCTGTTCGACGTAGAACATTTCCCAGACAGTTCTGCGTCGATCTCGACGTATTTGACAAAGCGTATTATTGCGAGAACAATGCATCTGCAGCTGGGGTGACTCCGAAACGCGAACTCGCTGGAAAAAAGCACGGGTACGCTCCTGAGTCCTCTGCACGCGTTCATGAATAAGCACCGAGTGAATTGATATCCTATCGAACGTCAACAACGATATTGGTCTTGACGAGTGATCGGTTTTCGGTGAGCAGGTAAAGGAATCCACGATAGAGGTTCACGAAGGGGAAAGATACAGGAATATCGGCTCTTCACGTCTACGAAGCTCCCCTTGACCCACTCGAGGTAACGAGGTAAAGGCTTCGGAAAGGTTATGAGCAATTTTTCGAGATCTTGGACCAACGATTGCCACGATGTACCAGTTGGACGATTGGTCCCGTTCTTTCAGCTAATAAATTTCGTTTTATCTCTCCTCTACCATCGACGAGTGTTCTTCAGGCTACAATCAGTCACAGGACCGAAAAGATAGAACATTCTGGCCTTTTAAAAGTCTCAATTTAACAACAGTAATTTCGCCTATTGGCCGAATAATCCGGTTTTCACGTTCATCGTCGGTATCATTCAGCAGGCGATTTGGCGTTTTCGAGGCACGTCCACGATTCGAAAAACGCGTCACAGCCCCGTCGCTTTGTGCGCTCACGCTTACGCGAGTAGCGAGCCTCACGCTCGCTGCCATAATGGGATTAATCATGGGATTGACGCGACTCGACAATGCGCCAGTTAGCACGACGACGTGGCATCATCAGCCGGTGTCTTCAGGAATTATTATCCTGGCACGCGCTTATTATGCGGCACGTGATCGGAAGCGTGCACCCGCGGCACGCATCGAAACGAAGTTACATCGCAATCTATGGTTTATTGTGCGCCGCAGAAAGCCGACGAACAAAGTTTCCTGGATCACTCGGAAACGGTTTAACTTTGCTGAACATTCGCCACTGTTGCACATCCAGGAAGCCGCATTATTTTCTTTCATTTTCTTTCTTCAAGATCGATCTACGAGGGACTCGTGGAAATTACGTGGAAACGTTACAGCAACGTCAAAGATGCTGTGTCGTGGCTCGAGATAGGGATTTATAAGTAGCTTGTATAATATTAGACACGGTCGTGACGACCTGGCATAACGAGGGTAGATTTCCGATCACCCTTTCTCTATGCACCCTGATGAATTTATAAAATGGTTCAGGACCAGGACTACGAAGGGAAATTACGAACAGGAAGAACGGCCCCCGGTATCGCCTTGTCATCGAAAGTTCATTTTTCGCGGTTGTTGCCTAAGGGTGGAGGGCACATGGTGAACTCCTGCGGATCGCTCAAGAATGCATCGAACGAGACGTAACTTTCTTCTCTTTCGAAATGCCGTTAGAAAATTCGCGATTTCACCGCGACCCGTGTCGTTCACGAGTTACCTTGGACATTGGTTTAGCCTAAAGCATCGATCCGGCCTAATCGCCGCTCGCTAAAATGGATTTTTAAGCTTCAATTCCGACGGTGCAAGATTGTCTCGAAAAATTTTAATATCTAGATAGAAACGGCTGGCAAAAGATGAGCACACCCATGTCATATTTTTATCATTTTTCCTCTGTTTTTATTTCTCGCGTGATACTTTATTTCTTTCGCTGTGGACCGCACATGACCTTTATCAGGCACGCGTTGGTCTTCGTTGGAAATAACGGCGACCTTTTAATCCGTAATTTACCAAAGTGCGAACTCGTAAGTAGTTCCACGACAAAATGGAAGTTCCAAACTCGCGGTTTCTGCTAATGTCACCGTATTTAGAACGAAATCCTCTTTTACACGAGGAAATCGTTTTTTGCATTCGTAATCCGTTCTTTCGAGTCGATAATCACGAAGAGACGTTGCTGATGGAACATCCTGCGATATTCGAGCTTCATTTACCACTACCGAGATGTAAGTACCCACGTCTTACTCGTTTCTCATCAACTTTGTCTCTTGTAGATCCTAAAAATAAATTTCCCGAGGTCTCATTCGATCGACGTAATTGTTGCAGGTACATCGTATCAGCCAGGATAGAGACTTCTAGAGAGTAGAGTACGCTTTAAGAAAGCGTATTTTCATCGGAGCGATTATTAATGCGAAACACGAACGACTCATAGGACATGGCCACAATTTATACGGACGCGCAGCTATACACATCCACCGGTAAAGAGATCCCGTAAATCGTTCGTCCTCTAGGATCTTCGCGTTGCCTTGGCTGTCAGAAGAAGATGCGCTTAGCCGAGCTTTATCCGCGACCGAAAAGGAACAGTTTCTTAACGTTTAACGGCAGCTTTCTCCGGTCATTACGTCTCATGATACTCTCACGTCTGTTGAGAGACGATGAAGCAAACAAGAAGATCGTGGCCGATTCACGGTGTGCACCAAACCGTGGGATATCCATGCCGAAGAAAATCCGTAGCTGACCGCGTTATTCGTGAAGGCTCCTTAGCGCGTGTCAAAACACGAGTACCAAGGCGGAAACGACTGTATGAAGGTCGATGGTAGAGCAGAAGAGGATGGATATTGAGCAACAGTAGTAATGACGAGCTAGTGGAGGGAAAAGGATGATTATCTCGATTCAGGGGCGCTCGTTGTTACCAACAATGGCGACCGAAACAATGGCGCCGCCGACAAAAAGGTCATCGATGCACGCTTACAGCGAGTTCAGCTGAAATCCATGGGTCGTCGTGTTATAGCGCTTCATTCCAACGCTAATCTACCAGATTTGTCGAGACCATTTTGATTTACCGAGCCGCCCGTCTCTCTCACCATCATCATCATGATTTTGCGTTACGAACGTCTTCGATCTTCGCGCAAGAAGAGCTGACCGATTCGAAGAAAGAAATTTCCTCGGCAAAAAGACGTAAAGGACGAGCCATGTCGCTCGCCTCGAGATCCGCGAGCGATGAGCATTAAGTTTTTCCCTCTTTTCTTTCCAACCAGTTACCCCTACTCGCATGAAGCCATGGACTAGCTTATCGAGTTGTGGACTGTCGAGTTCGACGGAAGTTCGAGATAGTTATGTACATACCTAGGCATATATACATACATAGTATGGTCCTTCGAGCATAGTTCACGGATAGACGAATGTCAAACGGATTTCGCGGTCCGTCGGATGAACTTCTTCCTCGGAGAAGAGCAAGACGACGAAGAACTTCTACGTTCAGTTCTACATCTAGTCAGACAAATTGCAAGTAAGGAAAGTATTATTTATTCGTATGCTTATCGGTAACAACAAAGTATCTCGATCGACCGATCATTTTTATACATCTGCTCTCGTTTCAGGATCTCGAAAGGATTTCTACTGCACGATCGCTTCCTCTATCGAGTTGATAAAACGGGAAGAAAGGAGAAATTGTTACGAACGATGTCTCGCAGAGATATAATTCCAGCGGTGGCTAACAATGAAGGGGGTAGAAGAGGAATAAAGGATTTTCGCCAAAACTTCGCTTCCCGGACTATAGTCGAATCATTTGGTCTGGATGGCAGCAAAAGGAGAGATCCGAAATCGTATTTGCCATTCCCATGATTATTTAGCCGTGCCCGGCACCGTTTCATTCTTCGTTTCCTCCTCCTCCTTTTTTTCCCTTCATCAGGCTCTTTTATAGATGACCAATAGCGTGGGTTGAGTCGAGGTTGAATAGGATGCTCCTTTGGGATCCTGCATTCTGCCCTAAGAATGCACTTTTCTGCCGGGTGAAATGAGCCGAGCTAATTTCCGATCCTTGCCTCGAGATCGAACTCAGAGCGGTGGAACGAAACGGTTGGCTGGAATAATGGTTGGGAAAAAAAGGAGTAAGTTTACCGAAGACGACATCGTCCTCGCAATTCTCTTTCATCCACGCTGGAATCGGGAAACCCGATTGATTCACAATCGCCATCGGACCAACTCGAATCGAGATGTACCTCTCCTGCCTCGTGTATCTGTTTGGACGAAGGCAGCGAAGCCTCTAGGAGCAGGGATCGAGATTCCTCTGCGTGATTCGTGGAAACGTCGGGGATCATTGTCTACCTGTCGTCATTACGTCACGCTTTATCGCGTCCATCTCGAAGGATTTTCTCTTCGATCTACGATCGATCCCAGGATTATCCGCGTCGTTTGTCCGTTAACCCGACGTGGACAAATCAGGGTAGCGCACGTGACGTGGTTCTCCTTCTCGGATCGGTTTTTTCTCCACCGACCGATTCTGCATTTCGATTGACCGGAAGACCGTGCAGGGAGGAAGATCGTATCGATCACGAGTTTTATTGCGCGGCTGGGGAGTTTAAGAAGTTGAAATCAAATCTGTCTCGGATATCGATGGCGGAATATCCTGGCGTCCTTCCAGTCAGCGTTGTATTTGATCGCTTGCAGGGGTTGGGGGTGGGACGGGACCCGACATTTTATCGAAACCATTTGTCTCGATAAATGGAGGGTTTATTTCATTGATAGTTTTCGAAGAAATGCAATTGTTCAACGAATAGTTGTGATAAAAGTGTGGAATTAAAGTACACGTTCCAGCGAGGTTGTTATACGAGCACTATGGAGAGACGAATTTCCAAACGTCAATTGTGATTCGTGCTACAAATACTCTTCAACTTTGTCCTATAATACTCCTCCCGTCTGTCACACTACGTGTTCGCTTCTCATGGCTTTCTGCCATATTCCACGATATTTCTCCGCGGATATTCCTGAACTTAATGTCGGTATACCGAGGTTAGTATTCCAGGATAAATAGGGTTGATTGATGAAACTTTCACGAATGATATCCTCGTTATCCCACGTATTTCCCGGGAAGTATTATTACCTCCTTAACCTTCCACCATCTATAGAACCATCTATAGAAACATCCGAAAATAGACGAAAGGTTTTATTTTTCTCCTTCATAGCTATCTACTCTTCTTATAGACAACTTTCTCGATGGCATCGTCGTGGAGGAAAGTTTCGGAGGAAAGTTCCGCGAGTTCGATTTAAATGGAAACCGTAAAGAACCCGGGCACTGATTTTGATTATCGTGGAAGCCCTGTTGCATCGGCTGGATGAAAAGTTGTTGTCCTTCGACTCATAACTTTTCCAGGAGCGTTGTTTGAGATATTTGTTCAGTGATCCCACCCTCTGGCGAGTTCGCGGATAACCCACTGCCTTCTTCGATTTCGTTCTCATTCAATTTCCGAGTTTGCCTTCAACTTTCTTACTCGCGAACAAGGTACGCGTATCGTTAAATATTTGGCTCGACGTGGAACCCGAAGGCGTTTTGGTTTACGCGCCAAGAAACTTGGACCTGGCAACCCTCCGTATCGACGAAGGGGAGCTCATTAATATCCAACTTTGATATTTTTCGGCAAATATCCAAGTTTATCTCGAGATTATACTGCGAATCCGGCGAGAGGCGAAATTTGGAGCAAGCTCGTGTAATTAGAAAGCGGTTTACGTACGTCGGGCGTTTAGAGATATGAACGTGCGTTTGGGGTAAATGACGGAATTTTGGAATTTCCGCGAGGTTGCTGTGATTATGGTGACATAACTAGTTATCGACTGAAAGTAGTTTTAGCAGTGACAGGTTTTGGAAGAGAACTTTGGAATGTTTTCATCCATAAGAAGCTTCACAGGTTACTTGTAAATGTCTAATAATATACGATACTTTGAAATCACAGTTTTGGTATAATACGTCAGGTAATATTAACAAATTTGGATAACCAAATTTTGGTATACGTATTTTTAATTTGCATTATTTTCATAACACGGTTCTCATACGACAACGAATAAATTAACCGTGTTCTAAGAAGGTCGAGCGTAGTTGAAATTTGGATTCTACTTATAGGGCACCGATATCGAGTATCAATCTCGTTACTACGGACGAAATTCCAACACATCGTTCAAGTATGCGACGAGCTTTTCAAGCCACGGCGACGAAGTCACGCGACATGATGGAGCGAAGCAAATTGGAAACCTCCGATGCCTAGATGATACTTTCTGAGAGCAGCCGGGCTCGAAACTGTGGCAGCCAGACCACCTAACCCGACGCTGAAGTCTAGGAAGATTGAAACAGATCCAGAGCCAGCTCGACGAAATATCTCAGGCGAATACACTTCTCAGCGACAAGTCGGTATAAACTATCGAACTCTTTTTCCCTCATCATTCTTTAATACCGTCGCGTTAATATCCACGTCTGGATAAGAAATTGCAGATTCCAATCAATTCATCCCTTCCGATGATACACGAAGCCGTAGCCGGTAGCCCTCGGACGTCCTCGAGCCGGGATACGCCCCAAATAAAAAGGCCAGCCAATAGAGTGTCCAAAGGAGGGGTCCAGCGCGAAATTAAAATATCCTTCGGTCGTAATGACTCGGGGTACGCTGGTAACGACGCACGTGAACCCTACGTACGGGCCCGTCTAACTTTGTTTGCGATATTCGACGCGCGTACGAAGGGTGGTGCAGATCCAACCTCTCGCGGAGGGTGCGGCAACCCTTCGAATCGGCCGGATCTGCCGGACATATGCCGAAAGAGAGAGAGATGCGCATTGTATTATTCACGATACAACGTTACCCCGATTTTTAATACGAGTTCCGGAGCTCGACGATGGGGCTCCTCCTCGCGTTGTGCATTGGTAACATCGTAATGGGATTAGTCGCGTTATTAGGGGCTTAAAATCACGACTATGTTTCCTCTGATCTCTCCTGGCCGATCTCTACACCATCGCGGTGTCGCAGCGCGATTAATTCGTTTACCGTGGTTCCTCGTGTGCTTGTTCATGCCAACCCGCGGTAAGTGTCTGCGGATTAGCGTGTGAACTCGGCGCAGGAATTAAACGTCGGAAGATTTATCGTTTCGAGGTGTTCGATAGCGTTCACGGGCTCGTTGTACATTTATGTAAGTACCATTTCCGTAACACTTCGGCATGTGCCGATTTATTACCTGCAGCGGCCGTCGTGGCGTCGCGGACAGCTCGAAAGGGACATACGTCGTCCGAGATACGAATCGACTTCTCGCTGGCATGTGCAAACGGCTCCATCGTTATCGCGTATCACCGGCAGATACACGTGACGATACCAGCTAGAACACGACGATTCCTACGAGCGTGTAGCCGCTTTCTACGTGCCGTGGCAGGTGCCAAGGGTCGAGTCCGTTCGCACGAAAATGTGCCGCGGATGACGAAGTGGAAACGGAGAAGGAGAGCGATACCGGCTACTCGAAAGGAGGTTTCGACGTTAAATATTAATTTTCCGGTTTGTGAACACCGCGAGTTCCGTGCACGACACGGTCGATAAAGCACCCACGAGTAATCAAGAAATTACCTCGCGGCTTCGCTGCGAGTACCATGCGCGTAGTATTCCGGGCCACGTACAGCGAATTAAGGCGTCCATTACCAAAATTCACTCATTCCTGCCCGACACGGCTTGTCCCACGGTTCCCCGCTTAATGAACGAACGATTAGGGGTATCGAGTTGCCAAGCTGGACAATGAAACTCGAATTCATTGGCAATTTTCGAATCGTTCGTATAGTTGACTTAGGTACGCGAATCATCCCGCTACGGGGGCAAATTTAATGTAACTCCCGGTTTCGCAAGTATGTGACCGTGGAATTACTCGCGAGCTGCGTCTCTAGAGAACGACAACCGAAAGCTGGCTCCCATTTTCATCGATCGTGCACGTTTAAGAGTTTGCATAACTCAGATCGTTAAAATTCTCGGCCACGGAATAGCGAAATGCGCAACTGCGGGTACTCGGTCCCTCGCCTCCAACGCGAAACGCAGTTTTAGCTGCCGATGTTGGCCAAATTTCGCCAATTTCGTTACCTTCCCGATCGTGATCGGGTGTTCGACCATTCGCGATACCGAGCGCCGATGGACGAACAAGGTTGTCGATGCGTGGAAATAATTTAACGATGCTTAGGACCCGGAACCGAGCAACTTCTAACGGATCAGAAGTGAGTTACAACCCTTCGCGGACAGAGCAATTTTGAGTAAACCGCACCGTGGAGCCGAGCCGCTGTCGCGATAGTCATTCAAAACTACCAGTGCGATTTTCGTTCATAGCGACGCTGACAATAAGAACATAAAACAGTCCATTGATTAACACGTTGAGTGCTATGTCAGTTCCTGGGGACTGATAGTAGACTTTTCGTTCCAACGGCGTGGATTCTAGGAACTGACAACCAACTTTTCGCTTGGATGACATCGGTGACGTGAGACCGGCATTGTCAAAGGTTCAATTATTAACACATTGCGTATGGGTGACAAGATATCTCGTCTTCAGCAAGCCGATCCTTGCAGCCGGGCGACGAGGTATCTCGTTTTCAAGTTTCTTCGACTCAATCGATGATTTAAGGAATTAAAAATAGATTTTCTCGTTACGTTACCAGGCTAACGAAGTCACGGTATATAAAGTAATATTTAAGAGTACCTTATGCGAATATAATACCAAATGCGAATTAAAAAAGTGCATATATACATTGTATAAAGTGTTTCCGGATTGCACAAAAATGTGCGGACCCTGGAAACACGTTGCGTAAGCAGAGTGCCATACGCAATGTGTTAATGACAATTAATATATTGTAAAAACCAAATTCCCTCTGCTGAAGTAAATCTTTACACTTCCGTGGCTTTCTCTGACTGATCGTCTCTTGGTGATCGCCTTTATGGCTTTCCCCGTTATTTTCTCTTTATAATTTGTATATTTGCATTGGCTGTACCATTTTCACAGTCCAAACGACAAAGTGAAACAAAGTAATCTTCTGCTCATACTCTTCAGGATACTCGAGCACTCATACATCTAGTGCACACTAGTCGCCTGAGCGGAAAGTATAGCAAAATTGGCGCCGCATTCAAAGTGTTAACCCTTTGCACTCGAGAGGTGAGCTTCAGTCGCCATTTCATAAAATTTGAAAGATCGATATTAATTAATATATCAAATTTTGTGCAAAGTATCGAAGTCAAATAATTCTACAATTCTATTATTATATAATTCTTTATGCACTGCTCAGAAAAGTATCGTCAGTTTCTTAGTAGAGAATCTTTGATTTTCTACTCTTTTCTAGCCAAAAATTCGTCGAGTGCAAAGGGTTAACTTGAGACGTGCGGTCCTAGGGCCGCAACAGCGGGTGAATATATGTGTTTCTCGACCATTGCAACACATTTACGTGGGACACATTTATGAGTCCCTTGGCCTTATCAGTTGTTTTCGTCGAACGCATATATGCGACGCTCGTCTGCAAAGAGTTAAATGTTGCAAATGACTTTCAGAATCAACGCGAACAGTCGATTGAAGGGTCGTTCGACCAGTGGGTGCTCGTGGAGTTCGTTTAATCCGATGAACCACGGATAAGTTTTACCTGATAACTCGAACGATAGTTGAGCGACGCAGGATACTCGTGGAGTGCAAATCGTTGAATGGAAAAAGCTGCAGGTCCTCGGGTAGATTTGAGATTCGATTTGGATCTTCCAAGTTATTGAATATCGATACGAGCAGAAACGAAGTTACCTTTTCAGAGAGTCGATAGGTTCCGTGAAGGAGCTGACAGGCGGATCGTCGAGAATCGTAAACACATTTTACAGATAATTGATCGAACTCCGAGGCATGATGCTTTTAACGAAATTATCTTCCGACTTCGGTCTGATTATTTTACGAGAAGCACGCTGACTGAAAATTCGCTCGAACGAGTAAACGAAAAACGAAGGCTGTTACCTGTGGCAGGGTTTTTCTTCTGCGAATGTTCGCTCTGATTCCCGTAAAATGTCCTCCAATTTTACCTTCGCGGAGACCACTAATGACACTTCCTTCGGACACGCTGGATACCTGGGCCAATCCCATGGTCTCCTCCTACGAGCTTATCTTGATTGCCTGTATAGATTCTTCGACGTCTTTCTCTCGGGATCTAAATCGGCAATTTTTAACCATTTTTATTTGACGTATATATCGATTAATTATCGAAATTCTGTTATTTAAATTACATTAGACAGATATCACTCGCACCAGAACGTCTCTGTTATCTCTTTTGTTTGTCATTGTGCAAGAGAAATGTGTCAAAATCAGACACAGAAAATTTAAAGAATTGCACGTGACGCGTGAAAATTCTTGCGTCGCACTGATCGCGAAACACAAATAAGGAGAACACGAAATCACGGTGTTTCCTTTGCTCTTTCACCCCTTCAGCGGCAGAAGATCGGAAACTCAAACCATTCATTTAGAAAAGAATCACACGAGCAGTCGTGTCAGACGCACGTGAGCAAACAAACAAACAGAATACTCACGATACTCGAATGAAGCCCTGCTCTGACCGTATCCACCGGATCCGAGGATCGTTTCCACCAATTTAAAATTATACTTCAAAATCATTGCGAGGAACGAATGCGCGCGGGTATAATAAGAGGACAGTGCTGGGGTTAGAGACTGTGTAGGCCAATAATAGTGGAAAGATGGGCACACGGAGGCAGTATAAAGTTTCCGGACATATTAGCCACCCGTCGAATTAGCGTTGCGAGAAAATGCCCTACTCGGTGTCGATCCCGAGGGAAGCACGCCGCTTGGTCCCCGCGCGCGTTTGGGGTGACTCGAAAGGGGCACCCTCGAGAAAGGGCGGGGCCCCGTACAAAAGGGGCCCCGAAGGAAACCAACCCCTGGGTGGAGTTAGCACCCCGTATATATTCTTGTGCGGTGGTCTTTGGGGTGCAGAGCACGGTATACTAGCGAACTGCGAGGATCTCCACGTCTCTGTACCACTCACCGTCCCGGAATATCCACTCGAGACGTTCGAGGGGTTCAGAAGGAGAGTCTTAAAAAGTTAGCGACGGCCTCGGTGATATTGGACGATACGTTTGATCCGCTTTAAACGGCCAGGTGATACCCGGTGAATCGACGAGAGATTGTGCACAACGACGCTTAAGTGACCGCAGTACTGTTCAGTGTTTCGAGTACGAGTGTTGTTCAATTCGATCGAGGAGGATCGCGCCGAATTCCACGTGCAATAGAAGATAATTCGACGACATGTCGCGAAGTTTCCTGGTGGACTCGCTAATTGGGAACAATTCGCCACCTGCGTATCCGTTGCCCTATTACGGCAACCAATTGCCGAGCTATATGTTCAACTTCTTCAACCTGGGACTAGGCTACCAGCCGATAAGACCTGTCCCAAGACCACCGGCAATGCCAGTTCCGGTTCCAATTAGCCCACCCGCTCTGAGAAGCCTGCCTCCGGTACCTGGCCAGAGTCCTCCATCGCCTTTAAACAGCTGCACGAGCAGACTCTCCGGTAAATATCACTCGCTGTTTCCCGCGAGCTCGAATTTCTCGCAAACGTTCCGCCAAATGACCCGCGAAATGTCCCACGGAAATGTTCCACGCTAACGTTATCGCATTCTTAAAGATGTTTCAGCACCGAGCGAATCACCTTCGCGTAATAGCACCCCGACACCGCCGCCAAAGTCACCGAATTCCATGAATAACAGCTCCAAGAGGATCCGAACGGCTTTCACGAGCACTCAATTATTGGAGCTGGAGCGCGAGTTCGCATCCAACATGTACCTCTCGCGTCTCAGGCGGATCGAGATCGCGACGAATCTCAGGTTATCCGAGAAGCAAGTGAAGATCTGGTTCCAGAACCGACGGGTCAAGTACAAGAAGGAAGATCTGCCGTCCGGACAGACGCAGAAGTGTTGCTGTCTGAGGACGTGCGGGAAGAGGAAAGAAGGTTGCGGCGACGACTCGTCGAGCCGGAAATGCGAGCAGGAGGACGAGAGATCGGCGAAGGGCGAGAAGACGGACACGATCGACAAGTCCGTGGACGCGATCGGACACGAGGAATCGTCGAATTGCACCGTGGATCGTTTCGAGCAATCGATCCCTTTGTTGGCCGTCACGGACAGCTCGCTGCGGCTTCCGCCGGAAACGGAAGAGAAATTAAATCTGCCGCGGGTGAACGCGATGGCCGATCGTGTCGGTTACGAGAGGGACGTTCGCAATTTGTCCAGGAGCTCGAAAAGGAACATGGTCGACGTGTCGGAGGAATCGGACGATAAAAAGAGACGGATCGATGGATCCTCCGCTTATCAGAGCGCGATTCGGGACACTGCTGTCGGGCCCGTGTTTAGGGGCATGGGGTGCACCAAGCACACCGTGGAAAGGATCGTCAATTCGTAGGAAGATAAAATACGGGTCCGAGATTGCGCCTGTCGCGAGGCTCGCGTAATCTTTTCCAAGATTACATTGGTCCCAGAGCCGCCATCTTGAAACGTGCACGAACCACATCGCTGTAAATACGTTCTACGAGCCTTGTAAATACTGTAGATATATTTTTGTAGGAAGCGCAGGTGGAAAGATCGCTGTATATTTTGGATATAATTTTAAGGAGAATAAAATAGATCACTGGAATTTATCGCTGGCCTTCCACTTTGAATACCTTCCGGAATACTTCGCGTAATGGATGTCGCTTTTCCCTCGCGATATATTTTATTTCGCCAGGATGCGACGTTCTTTGCGTTTGTTTATTGGCATTACGAAACGATGCTCGAGGAACCGTGCAGTTTCGCCGAAATTTAATAGGCGATGAGGATCGATGGCTGTGGACTTGAGGCCGCCATGATAACGATCTCGGCGGTACGCTCGTACGGAGCTCTAACTTTGCCAGTCCGCGAGAATTACGCGTTAAACGGCTGGTAATCGATAAATATTTCATCGCGTAAAACACGATAACCCTTCGTGCCAATTTCGCGATGCGATTTAGAGTTCAGTCCCGACGATATGCTCAGTGAATCATCGCTCCACCACCGGCTATTGATTTCCGCGCGAGTTATTGCGGTAAGCTCGTAGGAAAAAGTAGCATTACACCGTGCGGATTATTTATCAGCAAAAGGTGTACGGGGAACAACGTTGCCTTTATCTATCGGGGTCGAGGTGTATCGGCAAATTTATTGGCGGTACAAATCTTCGTGGCAAAAAAAGTCCCTTAGTCCTGCAGATATAAAATATAGTTTCGAGCGAAAGGTCGACGTTCGATACGAGCCGCCGATAAAATCGAAATGCAAATACCTGTCTCTACCGATGCTAGCGAAAGCGACGAATTCATTTGACGGAGGTTCGTCGTGGATTCTCATAAATAAGCAAGCGCTTGTCAACCTTGACGGCCATTAATTCTTACTGGAATTACAAACGTAACAGTTACGTAGTTTAGATTATAGCATTATACAGATTTCCCGATTTCGGTAATTTTATAAAATCGGTGATATTCTGAGTGTTCACGACGCGCTTTGTCCAATGACTTTTCGCGAAAAAGAATCGCGTTTACCTGTGCTTCTGTTGGTCAGCACTCTCATAAATAGGCAAGCACTTGTCAACCTTGACGGCCATTAATTCTTACTGGAATTACAAACGTAACAGTTACGTAGTTTAGATTATAGCATTATACAGATTTCCCGATTTCGGTAATTTTATAAAATCGGTGATATTCTGAGTGTTCACGACGCGCTTTGTCCAATGACTTTTCGCGAAAAAGAATCGCGTTTACCTGTGCTTCTGTTGGTCAGCACTCTCATAAATAGGCAAGCACTTGTCAACCTTGACGGCCATTAATTCTTACTGGAATTACAAACGTAACAGTTACGTAGTTTAGATTATAGCATTATACAGATTTCCCGATTTCGGTAATTTTATAAAATCGGTGATATTCTGAGTGTTCACGACGCGCTTTGTCCAATGACTTTTCGCGAAAAAGAATCGCGTTTACCTGTGCTTCTGTTGGTCAGCACTCTCATAAATAGGCAAGCGCTTGTCAACCTTGACGGCCATTAATTCTTACTAGAATTACAAACGTAACAGTTACGTAGTTTAGATTATAGTATAACAAATTTACCGATTTCGGTAATTTTATGAAATCGATGACAATCTGAGTGACCACAACGCGTGCTGTCGATGGCCTATTCGGGAAAAAGAATCGCGTTTACCTGTGCTTCTGTTGGTCAGCACTCTCATCAATAGGCAAGCGCTTGTCAACCTTGACGGCCACTAATTCTTACTAGAATTACAAACGTAACAGCGACGTAGTTTAGATTATAGTATAACAAATTTCCCGATTTCAGACCTGTGCCTCTGTTGGCCAACGTTCTTATAAATAAGCAAGCGTTTGACAAGCTACATGGGCATGAATTCTTTCTGGAATTACAAATGTAAGCTTGGTTCAACTCGCTCGAGTTATCTGTATTTTTCACTGCAAGCAAAATCGAGAAATTTTTTCGATGAAATTCCATCATGGACTCTCATGAATAAGCAAGTGTTTAACAATCTTGACAGCCATTAATTCTTCCCGGAGATATAAATGTATTGGAGCGTTGTTCAACTCGTGCGACTTATCTTTATCTTCCAAACTCCGTCGACGAAATCTCGCTATGAACTACCATAAATAAGCAAGCATTCAACGATCTTGGTGATCATTAATTTCAGTCGAAACTACGATTGCAGAGGTCGTTTAATTCGAGATAATCAGCTCGCCAGGAGAGAATTTTCCGACGGCCAGTTGCGATAAATTGCAGATTCTTATAAATGGACAAGTGTTTAGTAATTTAGATGGCGAATAATCATCGTCATAATCAACGTCATTTAACCCTTTGCACTCGAGGATTTTTTGACTAGAGAAGAGTAGAATATCAAAGATTCTCTATTAAAACACTGACGATACTTTTTCGAGCAGTAAATAAAGAATTGTATAATAATAGAATTGTAAAATTATTTGACTTCGATACCTCGCACACTGTTACATTGCATTAAATTTGATATATTAAATAATATCGATCTTCCAAATTTTATGAAATGGTGACTGAAGCTCACCTCTCGAGTACAAAGGGTTAATTCCTGTAACTTACTTTAATTCTTTACGACGTACTACAAAATCGACGAACGCGACAAGATTTTCGTCGTTGATTCGATTAAGCAAGCAAGGATTCAGCAAGTCTAATGTCTATTAATTTCCTCCGAAACTATGAAAGTAAAGTGACATCGTATTACTCGCATTAGCCCGAGTCTCCAAGACTTTCACGAAACAGACGAACTTGGTCGGCAAAGTTCCATCGTGGATTTCCACAAACAAGCGAGCATTCAGCGACCCCGATGTCCACTAATTTCTGCGGAAATTAGAACGGTAAAATGGCGCCGTTTAACCCGCGCGAGTTATCGCATTGTGATCAGCTTCCGGGGAAACAATTTTCCGACTGCCAGGTCGCGATGAAACGGATTAGGGGGTCCGACGAGGAGCAGGAGTCGCAGAGAGGACGGAGAGGAGGAAGGACAAGAGGTTGTAGAAGGATCACTCGAAAGCCAGAGTCGCGATGACCGGAGCGCGGCGCCATTGTCGATGGGAAATCGGCCGTGATGCCGTAAATCCTGGAAATTTGTCAAGAGGCCCCCACTTTGGGTTAAATTTAAGGTAAAACGTAGTTAATGGTGTTAAGGAGCGAGACGACAAAGGCCCGGAGGCACTCTCGCATCCTCGTCGATCGACAATGGGACACTTGTGTCGACTTCGTGCTCGCAGCGGGTGTGCGAACGTGAAAACCGGCTGCCTTTTTTTTTCTCTTCGCTTCTCGTCGTCCTGGGCCCCATTCACGGATCTTCGACGAACTCGGAGGTTCTTGCTTGCCTCGTTCAGCGGCGAGAAGAATGAATGGGCCGGAGACTGCGGGAAAAGTCGGAATCAAAAAATTGTCAGGTTCGCGAGTCTGCTCGCTTTCTTCGTTTCCCTCTTTCTTGTCGAGAGAAGAGGCTTCTCTTCGCGTGAAACGCAAGAGCGGTCGGTGCTTTTGAGGACCCCGTCCGTTGGTTTACAGGACGTTTAGTGGTCGCTGTAGCGTTCACTCGTCGCGAATTTCGCGGTCCTTTAACGTGCATGCCACTTTAGTTCGAATTTGATGGAACTGCTCTTTCGAGAGGGACAAATTGTCAGGACTCGGATCGATAATCCACATAATCGCGATGTCTCTGTTTGGATAGAAGTATACTTTATTTACTCGTTTATTTATTTATTTACTGCGAGAATATTCGGACAAATGACTATGTTTGCATACTTGAGAAAGTATGAAATAATATATCCGATAAAGCTAATTTAAAACTGACGATAAAAATAAAGGAATCTAACTTTAACACGTTCACAACGGCGTTTACCACTGGTGGCTCGCACTTGAATGTTCCATCGGAACAAAAGTTCAGTGTAAACTTTTTATTTACGTAATATGTCTCCTTTTTAATTGACTTACACGACTCAAAATATAAAGGTTAATACAGGTAACCCTCCTATAACACGGTAGATAGGTTCACAGAAAATGCCGTGTTGTATGAGATCCAGAGCCAGTACAAAAAGGGGGGTTACGTTCCGGAAATGTACTGAAAACAATTTTTTTTTAATTCTACATAAACAACTTAATTTTTATTAAAAATATAAATGTATGTACAACACGAAACAAAAAAGAGACAAAAATATTATTTTAATTTAACGCAACTTTAATTTAATAAATTTCTTGGTCACTGCTCATGTTAAAGTACAGTGCTGTACAAAGGTTCTTGCAATTTTCTTATTATGTTAGAGTGAAACCGTGTTATAGGTTGCTGTGTTGTAGCAGGGCTACCTGTATATTAAAATAGTAGCCTGGGGCATTTGAATACAAGCAATGCATGAAAGCGAGAAATACAGAAACCAGCGTCAACGTGAACGTGTTAAATTAATTATAATTATAAGATATTCTTGATCTCTGTTGGAATATGTACATATTGTACTAATCGTGACATCTATTACATTATATGTAAATCTATTTGTATATTCTCAGGCGATTAGCGTGTATTCGTTCTACAGTTCGAATTCTTTCCTTTGTCTAGATCGGACTACCGTGTCATTAACACTAGGTTTACGGACGCTATCTGTATACCTATTTCCAAGGACGCCTGTCAAATTGACAGGTAAAGGAAACCACGCGCCTTTTCTTTTTAACGATTAGTTTAATTTAAAAACAATTATATATTATATTAACAGTCTTAATATAAGTTAACTAAATCTGTTACCATCGTATAATTGGAGCAACCCTTCCGTCAAATTGTAATGACTATAACAATCCAATAGGATTTTTCTCTCTTATTTATTTAAAAAGATTAGCTCACCACGATATTAGTCGAAAATGTCAATATAATAATTGAATTTCTCAGTCAAATCCTATTAGAATTGTAATGGCTATAGCAATCCAATAGGATTCTCCTCTCTTATTTATGTAAAAGAATTAGCTCACCACCGTAAATCTAGTGTTAAGGCGTGTACACAAGTTTAAACATAAGCAAAGTTGATTGTCTCCGAGATAAATTATATTTTCGCTGGTGAATTAAATATTCTATGATGCAGAAGCTCTAGCATCACAGGGGGTACTATTGTATAGGCGGTTAAAGAAATATAGATACCAGGAGAATAGCATTTCGCGTTCACCTTTAATTGCATAGTCCAATGGAAATTGTCGTTGCCATTTACTCGGGAATTTTTTCATCCGTGGAAAAATTTCTTTTCGCGAAAGTTCCTCGGAACGACACGAGAATCTCGGGCATGGGAATTAGTTAGCAAACGTTCCTTACCTCGCGAGATGTATAACGATGCATTCTGTCTTGCTCGTTTCTCTCGTATTTCTCTCTATAAAAGAACTTGTTTTTCCCCGCACGAAACAAACTGACGAAACGGTGCACTGCAGTCCCGTAATCGCATTATCGCTTTAGCGTGCAGCGAATTCTCCGTTCTCCGTTCGTCTCGTTTCCAAAATGCGATTTCCCGGGACACGAGTAATCAACTTACTTATCGTACCTTTCACGTCGGGTCCTTATTACGATTTAAGGCAAACTCGATGGCGGACTTGTACGCGGGGGCTTCCTTTAATCATCGAAATAGCGTCCAGTTCTGTCTCGTTCTTTCTCCGATCATCGAGAAGCTTGCAGCCCGACCGTCGGTGGTGCAATTACGACCGGCGAATTCTGTATCGACATAAATGATTCTGCGACTGCAGCCGGGTTGCAATTCAATTTTCCAGAGCCTCGCGTGTTCAGCCCCGTCACGCCTCAAATTCAATCCGATCTCTGGTAATGCAAGCGATATGCAGATACAGGAAGCGAGCTCCTTTACAAATCTATTAACATTTGAACCGTGCTAAAGCCAACGTGGCCTGGACAGGCAGGCGAGAGTGTGTGCGTAGATAGGTGGATTTCCAGGGACGCCGGGAATTAGCGGGATTTCAGCTAACGAGGAGTCAGATAATTGGACACGTTTCGACTTTGTGTCATTGAAACTTAGGGAAAGGGATTTAAACGGACCTTGGTAGCTGCCGGCCAGACAGCTCGCGGCTCTCTAATGTCATTAAACACGTATGCTTCGTGGCGTTTTCAGCGCGACGCGTCGCGAGGATACGCTCGGAACCGTGAGACACGCGGAAAGTTGGCGAGAAACCCGTACCGATCGACTGTTGCTTTAATCGTTTTAACCGCGGCAGAGCGGTTATGGTATTCCATTAGCTGGAACACAGCCGCGTCGACGATTATGTCCCGCTGATTACTATTGGAATTGTAATTACGTGGCGATACGCGGTGATTGCCATCGGCCTCAGCCGTATCGGTGAACGGCCAAACGATATTGCAATCGATTCAGCGTTCTTGCCCGACGAGAGGGAAACGACTACGTTGAATAATTCAGCCGATGAGAAAGATCGGCCTACCGGGACGTTTATTCCCGATAAAGCGACGGCGAGCTGTCCTCGCGGAACAGAAACGAATAGCCAGGCGAGTTCCGATGTCCGATGCGTTTCCAGTTCTGCTCCGACTATTCGTCGCGCTGTCACGGGTCCACTCCGTGAGTGGTATTAATGAGTTCCAGCGGTTCACGGGGATACTGGAGAAAAGCCGTGGTAGAAGCTTTTGGGAAGGGAAACCGCAACGGTTCTCGCGCCTGGAAACAACGATCGAAACAACGACGGGGTGGAAAGAGGGCGAAGGGAGGCCGAACGAGGCCGGAAAGGGACAAACGAGAGGAAGGGAGAGAGACGGTCACCGTGGAAAGGGGACGAAGCGAGAGGTTGAACCGAGGCTTTCCGGTTTCCGCAGCGCTAATTCATTTCATCTTATGCGCACTGAAGAGGCGCTCGATCAACGTTGAAAAGAGTCAGCGCGACAGCACTCGAGAGCCTCGCAGAATGGCGGGGGTTGCCTCGGCCTCTTCAGCTCTCGTCGAAGGGGAGGCACTGGTGACAAGACGAACAGAGAACCGACACGACGGTGCGGGCACTCGAAAGTTGAAACCGTTTTTTCGTGTTTGCCAGGCAGACGGACAATGGCGAGACGCGGTTTCAACGTCAACGCCGGTGATCCCTTTTAGCTGCAACGCGAGCGCTGCACGAGTGCCGTAACGAATTTCTTTCACACGGAAAGAACGTTCTTTCCGCGATATAGGGAAGAAGAACTGGACGTGATCCTTCGCGTGCATATAGGAATTGATTCGAGTCGAGCGTGGCAACGTGAAATTTGAAAATTCGTCAAAGATTTACGCGGATTAACGCGTCCATGTCTGTATCGCGGTCCGCGGTTTACATACACGATGACGAGAAAACATGTCGTGTTTGTCACGCTTAGTCCAATATTGTTATGTACGTACCTCGACGTTTGTACATACATGCATCTTTGATATCGCCGGTTCACGGACGTCGCGAACTCGATTACGCGATAGGTTTTAAGGTCAGTAACTCGTGCCGCGTTATTATCTCCCTTCACGACCCCGGTTAATTTACGTGCACAGCCTTCTGAATATTTATCGCAGCGAGCCTCCGGAATTTATTTCATTCGACGGCACGTTCCACATTTGCGTCGCGTGTGTCATCGATTACGAATCGTTTCCCGTGTTTCACGATTCGAATTGAAACACGTATCACGTGCCACGTTCGTGTCTACGAAAATTCCACGTTTCCGTCCTTCCGCGCGTCCTAGACAACGCGTTATTACGGGTCGCTTGGGTACCAGCGCGCGCCATTTTGTTCCTCCTCTCACCGACTTGGCGGCCGCCGCCGCCGCCTTTCGATGACGACGCACAAAAGCTAAACGTTTTGGAGAAACGCGGAGATCTACGATCGTGCACAGCTTTCTCATTGTGAGGCAGAGCCATTGTGCCATCGGCTGCATTACCAACACTGTTAGCCAGCTCAACTACGCTCGCTATGCTCGGTCAATGACGCGAGAATAATTTCGCTGCACCGCCCACAAACACGGAAATCTCTTGTCTGAATTCGATTTGAAACGCACACACGATTCACGGGCAGATTCACGAGAATAGCTCGGTGGTCATCGACAACTTGCGAACACGAGGACATGTCATCGCCGTGGACCGATTCACGAATCGACAGGGACTCTATTGGCACTCTGGCTAGGGTCGCTTCCTCGTCGAAATTCCATCTGCGAAAAGCTGGCGAATTGTTCCTTCTCGTTGTTACGACTTCACCCAACATTTTCCATCGTCGGATTCGATCCGAAGAAGAGAATCTTATCTACGAGGGAATTTCTTAAACTCGAACAGACGGGTTGTCCGTTGTACGTATCTGGAACAGCGACTTCCGCGAGGTGACCCGGTTTACCGAGGCTTCCAACGAAGAATAATAGAGACAGAGTTTCGACGAGTCATTAGGCGATCGTTACACGTGGCAGGTGCCTCGCCCTGTCGCCTTACCTGTGTATCGTTTGATTTTCCTGTTAGACCGTGAAGCACGCGTGTCCCACGCATCTGCGTGCGTCTAATTCAGCTTTCAGGAAATTACCCAAGGCTCTGGCGATTCGGTTTAACCGGAAAACGTGGCCGACCGTGACGTCGGATGCTTCGGTGTTCATGGCGCCGAAGGGTTAACGATCGAGCTCGGGGAAAAAAGACTCTCGCAATAATTGCAGGTTAAACTTAATTTCCCAGTTTTTAAGTTCCACCTGCTTTCCCGTCCGTGAAATTTATTCGTCATTCGATCTCGTTTATTAAACGAGTGGTGCTAATTACGTTGTTATAGTTCCAGTTCGAGGCCCATTATTCGCAATGTAAACCTAACGTTCCTTCGTTCCTCGTTTTAATCATGGAATATAACGTAGGACATAACCTCGCACGCGCGTGCACGCATAATATCACATTTGCGACTGAGATGACTGTCAGGTAGCGCGGGGATAACAAAATAATAAAAGACGGAATGCAAATGAGCATCTGCCGCGACCGTGGCGCGGATTGATTTACGAGCTACTGCTGCTGGTAACTGTTTAGTCGACTCGTAGGTATGCGATGATACGCGGAAATCTCGGCGCGGAGGATGTTGTGGATGCTCGAGGCATGAAAATTTAATGCTTGATAAACGGAGCGTACACGAGTTCATTTTTGTGCGAGTTCATTTCCCGAGAACTTGGAGAAAAACAATTCGTGACGAATTCGCTGAGGTAATTATTCCTCGACGAGCGATTAAATAATATAATTCGAGTAAATTATTCTCCATCTTTCCGTGCTTTTCTCCAAGCTTTCGCCATTCGATCCGGAAAGTTGCAAGCTCGAGAGTGGCGGCGGGACAGTTGCTCGAAACGCGGATGAACTTCGCGGAAGAAACGGAGATGCACTCGGCACTGCTGAGATATGTCTTCTGACCGGAAAGCATCGTGTCCTTAAATCGCAGGACGCGTTCGTATTACGAGCGATACAGGGTAGTGGCAGGTAGCAACGACGAGGAATGCATCGGTGGTCGGGAGAAAAAAAAATTGGGCTCAGCCGGGATTTGAACCCGGGACCTCTCGCACCCAAAGCGAGAATCATACCCCTAGACCACTGAGCCTGTTGAGAAAACTCTGCCTTATTACGGACTATAACGGGTGAGCGTAACACACTTTCGCGATCGCGGATCAAATTAATCTTCTCGTTGATATATCATCCTCGTGTTGCTATGTAAATTCACCCTACGATCGATCCTTCGATCAGAGTAATTAAAATCCCGCGTTTCGTGCGTGATTTTAATTCCTCGATTGACGGACGTGACGCTCCGTAGGCGTGTACCGGATGTCGATAATCAATCGTTTAATTAGTGTTACAACGGCTAATGACTTTGGCGATCATCCATTTAATTATTTGTTAATTACGTATTAATTATTCGTCTGGGACTGACGCGCGGAGAGACGTGTCCGTGAGCGAAAGTGCTCACGGACACATCGACACGTGGACCAGTGTGCGCAAAAAGACGTGTCTTCACCTTCAAGAAGATATTCCGAAGCGCTTGGCAACAGTCGTAGACTAGGTGCAACGAACTGTGGAGCAGAAGTAGCACGGTCTCTTATCTCGCGTGTCGAAATCTCGAGTGCCTGATAATCTCAGCCACGCGATTGCTTTGGAAATAATTGCGAGTCGATAATGGCGGCTGATTTTGGGAGATTCTGTACCTATTATTCCACGAAGAAACGCGAAGAAAGGATTTTGAAAATGTCTACGGACGAAAGAATGGGCAATTTAATTAAAAATAAATAAAAAGGTAGGAATTTTTAAGCAGGAACATGGTGGAAGAGTTACGTAGGATGCAATTGAACACGATGACAGGGTTATAATCTATTTAAAAGGATTTTAATTTTGATATCGTTCTTCGTCATACTGTCAGTACGAAATTGCCAGTCACGTAATAAGATATGCACGGTGTACCAGTGCCATATGCAAGCGAATAACTCGATTACAAGGTACACCACGCCATCTTTGATCTTTAGTTACATCGCGATCTCAGCGATCATTAAGTATGTCCATCGGTTAATTGGATAAGCGAATGAAACGATGGAAGCCACTGGGTGGTTCAATTTCTTAAGAAAGTAGGTCGAATCGGTTGGAACACGTTGGCAAACGAACCTAAACTGAGTTGGATGCCAAACGAAGAACAGAAGTCGCAGAGATTGATAGCGGATCGTAAAGTCTGCGCGTTTCGTCCTATTTGTCACAATTAGCACCATGAAATGGCTACTTAATTTCGGTCTCCCCTCTCGTGGAACGACATTCTCTTTGCATTGCTCGCGGTGATGTCGCAAAAAGGAAAAAAGCGCGTATTGTGTGCGGCCACCTCGACGAACGAACACGAAAGCACCCTTTGAACAGGCTACAAACCCGTCGAGCAGCCTCCAGCTGGTCACGAAGGGTCGGGAGATTTGTAGCTGTTCCATGATTACACACTAGCCTGAGCGAGGCAAAATCTAATCTACTAGCGGCTTACTGGATCCGTCGTCTCGATTGCAGTAGTACCGGTGAAGCCAATCGAGGAACCTGGATACAATCGAACGAACCACGCGGCCAATGACGAGGTTCGATCGACGTGGAATTCGTCGGTGGATACCTCTTGCGACATTTCGTGACCGCAGATCCAGGGACATGGCTCGTGATGCTTCTCGTTAGCAAAAGTGGAGGGTATTCCCCGTGGTTGAAGATTGTTTCCTCGGGGTTGTCCAGGTATTGATTTTCCCTAGGACGCTGAGCTAGACCAGAGATCCGGGTTAAATCGTGTCTTACGTTCACTCGATTTCTTTATTCCCGGATCAAGGGATAGGCATAGGAATTTTCTGCGCAGAAGACATCGGAAACGTTCCGATTCGTCGATCCTCGGAGTGACCACGCGTTCCAAGACGTTCCAAGATGTTCCAAGGCGTTCCTGCGCGCCTTTTAACGTCACTTTAACGGATCCCGATACCGATCTACCGATATTCCCTCGGCTGGGGGCAGACTTTTTTCACGGCTATTGGTGAATCGGCTGGGAGGAAATCCGATCGAGCCAACGATTGGCTGGCTATTGGTACGAAGAAGAGGAACGACAGCTCGCAGGATCGAGTCCTCTTCTTCTCGGAGATCGAGCAGCCTGTCCTTAAATCTCGTCCAGTCACCGCGCTAATCCTCATTTAACACCGGAGTCTATCGGCAGGATCGAACAGCGGGATTAACTTAACCGTTTCGGCAACAATGGGGCACACGAGAAGACACCACTTAGCGCGGGCTACACCTTCGTCCGACGGTATCTTGATCGGAGCCAACACAGGTTCTGGGATCTCCTGTAAAGTTGTCAGTCCTCGTGGAGATACGTGTCAGCGTAGGCCATTCTGTAATGGAAATTGAGTAAGGAATGCAATTAGCGGGAACACTGGGCCTACGAAAGCGACAATTAGTGGTGACACGCTTGACAAGCCGCCGGTACTTAGACAATGCGATAATAATGATCGTTATCAACGGAATATCGAAACGGAGATAACTGGAGCACATTGCCGCGCGTTAATTAATCGACAACCCTTTGATTCACCGACAGCCAAGCGTTCGATGGAGTCCCCGATATAATTCTCCACGAAATAAGCTTTTCCGCGCACTTTTCCCTTTTACCCTTTTCCGTCTGCCTTTCACGCGAGATCCACGTTCTTTTGGACACTAACGAACGCTCGCAATTTGCGCGACGTTCGATTATCGCGAGGAAAGTAAGCGCGAGATGTCTATCGGAGGAGGCCGTACACGCGTGGCAATTATTCGCGGCGATGAAAATCGTTAACGTTTCGGGATTAATTAAACGAACGGGTCCGTGACGTTAGAATCGACGAACGGTCGCGTTACACGCGACGAACACCGCCACGTTCCAAGCGCTGGCCCGTTAATGAGGAATTTGCATAACATTAGCCACCCTTCGACGGCGAATTAATGTCCCTCCGCGACGGTGACATAATAGCGGGACAATGAGCATCGGTCGAGGGGACGACGGTTTAACCGGCTATAAAAAATCGTGCCCACTTATGTCTATGCTAATTTTATCTGCTAGCGTGACCAATCGCGCCATTAAATCGGCCTCTCGTGGACAAATGCGGCATCTATGGGACGGGAGTTAATTGGAAGCGTCAAATCCAATGTTGCTACAAATGTGCACGATAAAGGTATGAAGTTTTTTCGCCGGCTCGAATAATAGGTTCGAATAAACGAACTTTAATGGAGGCGCAGCCCGTGAACGAGACCGTGGCACGTGAAACCAGTTCGATTCCCTCTTTCCCGTTAAAATCCTAATTAAAGTTCGAAAATGGCAACGTTAACGCGCTACGTTCCGCGAGAGCACTTTTTTAGTCCCGTTGACTTTTAACACTAGTAGCTGAAAGCATCGGCCAAAGGCATAATTTTCCTCGTTACCATTTATGTATTTGGCCGCTTTCGTTCCCCCCTTCGCGAAATCAGGGAAGGTAATTTAATTAGTTCAGGACTTTCCCGTTTGAGCCATCTTCTGGAAAATAAAATCCGGCTTCGGTATAACGACGGCCATACAATTACCTTCCCTCTTGACTCCGCGATGCTTTTCCTACTTTCCGCCCGACGCGACGTCTGCTGCTAATAAATTCTAGATGATAACCCCTTTCTTGGCCCGCGTCTTTTCACCACGCTATCTTCCCCGTCTTCCTCGAAGACGCAAGTTCCCTCGAGACACTACATAAAATCGCGATACGAGCTCGCCCCGCACGGAAATTCGAACGAATGACGAATTTCCCGGGCTTGGAATTTAATTAAACTTTAAATTGAAAATTCGAGTCTCGAATCGTTTTATCCCGGTCGCGTAGCACGTTTCGTTTTGTCAACGGAACATGAATTCCACGGTACGTGTATCTCTTTGGAACGGGATACGTAGCGAATCCCGTGGAAAAAGCGGAAAGAAAGAAACAAGATGAAAGAGCAGGAAAATTCGTAGGAAAAAAGTTTTTCATACTCTCGAGCTTTCCCATGTTTTTAATTTATTTTTTCGTTATTACGGGCGCTCCCTTTATTAGAAGGGGTTGAAAGGTGCAGTAAACTTGCGACGCACGTCGCGAGGCAATGGCCGTCGTGGACTAACCTACATTTATTAGCTTCGCTTTTTCGTTGCGACTCGTGTTCGCGTTACCCTGTGTGCCTTAACCACTGATAGCCCAGGGTACGAACGTTGGTTGCACACGCTTATTAATCGCGTACGGGACAGTATTATATTGCCGGCCATTCGTTGTCCGTGGGGGCGAAGTTGCAGCCGCGCATGATTTATACCCCGATGGAAGTTCCGCGCGATTATTTCGACAGAAATTCCAACCGCCCAACGATGATGATTAATAGGTCCGCGATCAATCGACGCTGCCTTTCCTGGATGTTCATACTTATACACGAACTCGTATATCGTAAAACTTTATGATTTCCCCGGGGATGCACGCGTGTGACCAAGGTCGAGGAGAATTCGCGAGGCGTCGCGGAACAACGAAAGCCAGATCACGGGGTCTCCAGTCGCGTGTTCCAGCGGAATTCAACGTGTCCGATGTTGGTGAGAAATTCGCGAGAAATTCGCGAGAAATTCGGGGGAAATTAGGGAGAAGTTTGGGAGGGAAAGTTGGAGAAACGATTCTCAAGTGGAAGATTAAAGTCGCGCAGCCACGCGTCGAGGAACGATTGCAGCGAGGAGATTGGCCGATTAAAATGGCGTCTGTAATTAGGAGCGAGGAGGCAGTTTGTTCGGTCAGGATTCTCAGTCGTTGCAGGAACTTCAAAATTCCCCGGTGCTTCTTAAACGAGAATACTTTCCCGACGCTAATCTCGACCGCTGCCACGATCGATGTCCCGGGATTCTTTATTTCCCGTCAACTTTTAATTCCGTTTCCGACCCGACCTTTCGATACTTTCGTCGTTGAGCAACTCTCGCCGAGGTTTAACAGTTTCCTTCACCTTCGCCTTCCAAGTCTCCTCTGCTATCACCGATAAGGGACTACATGGCGCGACGTCGTCACGCTTCCTCTTCATAGCGTCACTGTTTATCGCAGATTGCTTTGCCTCCGATAGCTTATCGCGTGGCTAAGACGAGACCCGGGTCTACTGGCAAAGCGACGCTCGATCGACCTATTTTCCTCGGTTCGAGGGTCGAAAGGTTGTCCCGCAAGGGCATGCGTCCCGATGGCCTTTGTTCGCGAAATTCAACCCCGAGTTTCGCCTCGAAAAAACCAAGGGGAATGCCGTGCCTTTGAGAAATATTCGACACTGGCTATGCCGTGATTTTTCATAGAGATTGCGTACTTTCGACTCTCTTACCTCGCGTCACATTTCTTCATGATAGCATGAAACATTTCAAAATTACGTATCGCCATTATTATATTGGAATTCGATGTCCTTGGATCGATAGAGACCTGTTGAAAATGTCAGAAGAATCTTGTCAGAGTTTTATCTTGAAGAAATTATAGTCAAGGACAATTCGGCCTCCACTTCTTCGGCATAGATCATTTTGAAAATTATTCGAAGGTTATGTCGTTGGATTCTGGGCGGCGCAAATGAGTACACGATTTCTTGGAAATCTACTCAAGAGTAGAATAATATTAATTATTAACAATAACACGTTAACAACAAATTGTTCACAATGTAAATTAATAATAAAAGTGTAAAAATTAATAACTTATTGGATATTATTTGAACTTACAGCGTACTTGCGTAAAAATCTATCTACAATTTACAAGAAAATTAATAAATTATTGCACCGATTGTTAATAACAAATTGTTCACAACGTAAATTAATAATAAAAGTGAAATAATTAATAAATTATTGGATATTACTTGAACTTACAGCGTACTTGTGTAAAAATGTATCTATAATTTACAAAAAAATGCATAAATTATTGCACCGATTGTTAATAACAAATTAATATTGTTAATAACAAATTGTTTACAATGTAAACTTTCAGTATATGTAGAAAAATTAATAAATTATTGGCTATTAGAGCAGAAAGATGACAATTATTGGAATCGGCGAAGTTCGGAAATTTTCGCCGGTCTTCGGCCGATCGGCGGCTATATAAGGAGCGACGCGCGGCTGTTCGAGCCATTTGTCGGTTTGACTTCGGAAGGTCCGCGTTAATATTCTTTTTTTTTGTTTCAGGTTTTAATTATCTTCTTTCAGATTCTATTTCTTTTATTCTAGGTTTCATTGTTTGTGCATTCGAATATTTTGTACAATATTCGAATGCTTCATCGTTGGTTTATTTGTATATCATCGTTGGCTAAATCAATGGCTATTCAGTGGCCATTGTCCATTCTCTTAAATAATTTAATAATAATTCTTTGTTTCAGGTACTAATTATTTTTTGTTTCAGGTTTTAATTATCTTTCTTCTTTCAGATTCTATTTCCTTTATTCTAATTTTCATTGTTTGTGCATTCGAGTATTTCGTACAATATTCGAATGCTTCGTCGTTGGTTTACTCATGTCTCATCGTTGGCTAAATCTTTCCTTTCACAAATTTTACGACTTCCGTTCGATTTGTTTTCGTTAGAGCGTTCGAGTGTTTCGTATAATACTCGAGCGCTTCCTCGTTGGTATGTTTATATCTCACCGTTGGAATGTTTCTGGCTCGTAGTTATGTTGCTCAGGTCTCGTCGTTGGCTTGCTCGTTCCATTTGGTTATTA
>NW_016914693.1:316745-320220 GCF_001483705.2 Eufriesea mexicana
AGGGTGCCGAGGTATGAAGTTATCTCTGTACACGGGAGTACATCGCCTAGGCTAGTCGGTCTTTCGAATAATCGCGAACTCGTTCGGGCGCGTCGCGATTTTCTATTAGCTCGCGTGTTTGATATTTCATTCCCTATTTTTATGGGAACTTGAAAATATCTTAGCGTTGCGACAGTAGAGTTTCAGTATACCGAACCGAAACCCCTTTTGTAAGACACGAAATATAATAAAGTGTCAGTAGAGTCATTTTAACTTAATTCGCTCCAAGTTAGATTAGGGTACCTTTGATACAGGTAACGTCAGTAGGATGCGCCACTAGGGCGCATGTCGGGTCTCGATGCGTAGTCACCTCCACGTGGTGAGACCTGGTAATTGGAATTAATTTCCAAAGAGAAATCTTTTAAAGAAAAGATTCTTCTTTGGAAAACGATACCAAGCTAAGAGCTACGCACAAAGTTTAAGATATTTCCTATCTTTTGTAAATTTTGAAAGTTTCCTTTGAACTTTGGAAATAAAACATAGCCGAAATTTTGATGGATAGAGTCTATAGAAATTGACATCACTTTCTCAGAATTCTGTCAATGTGCTACCTTTTGTCAACATTATGTTCGTCTAATCAAAAATCGCTTATTTCTATTTATTTATTTGTAATTATATTTCCTAAGCGGACCATAATGTGTTCACCAAATTGTATTGTAATTATTTGTAACGTAGCCTAAAAACGTTTGTATACCCGTTGTAAAAAATTCACAGTATTGAAAATAAATAAAAAATAAAAAAGACATAGTTTCTATTCTTCCCCACCCTATTAATAACGATGACAGTAATTATAGTTAGTCCTGTACAAACGGCATATCTCTCTTCAGTATTTTAATGCCAAATTTATTGTGTATAATCCGTAACATAACGCTATATAAAGAATTGAGCAAACGTGACGACATCCTGTTCTTCGAAATATAAATTCAGTATGCCCCTAATGCTTATGATTAGAAAAGGGCAGTGACGACGCCGCAGTGAAAAATCACAAATTTCCAACTTTCTATGATTAATTTATTAACTGTTATAACTACATCGCGAAGTTCGTACTTTGGGCAACATTACCATACAATTTTTAGAAATAATTTGCAAATTAATTTTATTAAAATAATTTTCAAAAATAATTAGCTTGTTATTAATAACAATTTGAAGGCGTACGTGATTTAATAATAACCGGCACGATTGTCAGTCAAAATATTTAATTATGAACAAAACAAGAAGTAAAATATGAACAAATATTATATGGGAATATTGCTAAGGATATTGTTTTTATAATGCGTGAATGTAATATACAAATTAGTTGCATAAAAGATAGTTATTAATAGCAAATTATTAGGATATTCCGCAACAGTTCGAACACCCCGTGTAATAAATACTAATAATTAATTAATTAACGAGAAATTTATATCTAAAATAATATTAGAAAGTTCTTAAAAGGTGCCTTTTTACAACGCAATTATAAAAGTTAATAAATTGTTCACAGAAATTGAATAATTTAATGATTTTCCTTTCAAGTCAATCGTATTGGTGAATCGTTATTCGATATCCTTCTCTAAGGGTAGTGCAAATCGTTGATTGGCGCTAAGATAACCAATAAGAAAGACTTGCGATCAACGCCATCTATGATTTTGGATCCGAAGCTCTAAAAAGTAGCAGGAATATAGAATGTGCGAGGAGGTCGTCTTAAACTCGTCACGCGATAGACAAAGATAGCAAGCGGCTAGAAAAGGACGGAATCGACGCCACAGTGAAAAATCACAAATTGCCAAGTTCCTACGATTAATTTACGAACTTTTATAGTTGCATCGGAAAGCTGAATCCTTGGACAACATTCTAATATAACTTTCGTAAATAATTTGATGCCAATTAGTTTGTTGTTAATAATTATTTTAAGGCGGGCGTGATTTGGTAACAACGATCGCCATGATTGTTCGTTAAAATATTTAATAATGAACAAAACTAGAAGCAAAATATGAACAAAAGTGGTATGAGAATATGCGCTAAAATACTATTTTCCTATTGAGAACATGAATATCGCAAATTAATTGCATAGAAGATAGTAATTAATGAAAAATTGTCAGTATGCTTGGCATTAGTTCAAGCACTCTGAGAAATAATTATTAATAATTAATTAATTCGAGAGAAATTTATATCGAAAATAACATTGGAAATTTCTCTAAGGACACATCTATACGATACAATTATAAAAGTTCACAAATTAGTCGTGGAAACTTGGTAATTTGTGATTTTCCACCATAGCGTCGTCTCTCCTTTTTTAACTGCTTGCTGTCCTTGTCTATCGTGTGACAAGGTTCAGACGACCTCCTTGCGCATTCTATATTCCTATTACTTTCGGAGGTTCGGGTGTAAAATCATAGATGGCGTTGATCGCAAGTCTTTCTGATTGGCGGAAGTACCGCGGAAGTTTCGCCAATCAGAAAGACTTGCGATCAACGCCATCTATGATTTGGAACTCGAAGCTCGAGAAAGCAACAGGAGCACAGAATGAATGAAGAGGTTGTGACGTGATGCACGAAATAAATAAGACAATGAATGACATAAACAACTAATACACATTCTTTTCCCTTCTTATTCACTTAAGAACGCCATAAAGTTTTCTACATTCTTTAATAAGTAATAATAATACGCAATTATAAAAGTTCATAAATTAATCACAGATACTCTGTAATTTATTAATTTTTATCCAAGTGTACAAGAGAGTGCATGGGAAATGAGAAAAACATTGCCAAGAAACGCAGGGAGCATTGTTGTGTCCATGGAGGTGTGCCTGCATCATGCAAAAGAATGTAAGTCTTTGTATTAACATAACCTTATGTTGTAAATAAATATTGTAAGATATAAGCCATTGTTCTTCTATCTTTTATTAGTGATCGCAGAGCCTGATTTAAGAAGACAATACTTTGTTGAAATATATAACCACGTGCAACAGGAGAAAAATATTGGACTTGTGGAATATGACCAGCGTAGAGTGATTAGGTGTCAAAAATTATTTTTTCTAGTGAGAATAAATTGAAGCAGTAATACAAATATGTAAGAGATGATGTCTCTATTGGATTCTAGGTTGGCTAACTATATAACATACAAAATACAAATATCTGGCGATGAAATAAACGTTGAGAAAATGGAGATGGTTTAGGCAGACAAAAAGGAATAAAATTAATTTAGGTGATAACCTCTTATAACAACAAGATATAGATAATACAGTTAAACTGAAGGGTATGTTATATTTCTGATCAGAATAAATAATAATATCAGTGGTCAAAGTCACTGGTCATCATTAATTTGTCAAGTTTCAGAATAATGGAGCTGATGTATATAAAGAAAAGAGTTTAAATGAAAGCTATAAGAAGAAAACATGCATATTATGTGGAATGAAGAAACAAGTAGGAGGCAGCATATGTTTCAACAGAGAAAGATG
>NW_016914694.1:0-17165 GCF_001483705.2 Eufriesea mexicana
GTCCTCTATAAGGTGGATCTCTGCGGCCTACTGTGCTCTAATATTTTCAGCTTGGCACTGGGATGGCCGGCAATTATTGTCTCGGCACGTTACGTTGAATCAGGTTGCGTTCGGTTAGGTTTGTTAGACTACGTTTGATAAGGGTGGGTATGACTTTCGTTCGTTACACTGATATATGATTTATTTCTGCGCTCTACTGCGCTGTAGTATACCCTGCTTGGCTCTGGGAAGGGCAGCAATAGCGGCCTCGGCACGTTAGGTTGAGTTAGGCTATGCCTCGATACGTTCCGTTGGCTTGTGTTAGGTATTGGGTAGCTTCGACTTTGCTGGTATACACTGCGGTTCTATGGATTTCTGCGTTACACTCTTCCCTACTGCGTTCCGCTTGTCTCTGAGGAGGCCAGCAATAGTGGTCGCGGCACGGTAGTTTGAGCTATGTTATGTTGGGTTATGTTACGATTGGTTGGGTTTGGAGAGGATAGCATTGACTTCAGTGGCATAGTCCGGTAATAGGTGGATATCTCTAATATTTGCAGCTTGGCTCAAGGGAGGCCAGTAATACTGGCCCCTACACGTTATGTTGAGTCATGTTACGTCCGCTTGTGTAGCGTTAGACTAAATTCTGTTAGGATAGATTTAACTTTTGTGCAGTACACTGCGATTCAGGGGAATTCTACGCTCTACTATGCTCTAGTGTGTCCTGCTTGGTTGGGGGGGGGGCAGCAATGCCGCATTCTGCACAGTACGTTGAGTAACGCTATGTACGTTTATGTTGTGTTGGTTGGGGTTAGATTTTGGTGGAGCTTTGACTTCATAGATATACACTGCGATTCTATGGATTTCTGCGTTCTACACTACACTAACGTGTCCTGCATTGCTCTGGGGACGCTAGCAATAGTGGCGTTGGCACGTTAGGTCGAGCTATGTCACGTTCGTTTATGTTACGTGTGGCTATGTTTGGACTGGGTACATTCGACTATTGTGCTGTGCACTGCGGTTGTATTGATTTCTGCGCCCTACTCTCCTCTAATGCACTCTACTTAACTCTGTTGTGGCCAGTAATAGTGGTCTCGGGCCGCAATGTTGTGTTAGGTTACGTTTGGCTACGTTATGTTTGTCTGGGTTGTGTCTGGATAGATATGACTTTCGTGGTACACACTGATATTCCGTTGATTTCTACGCTCTACTGTGCACTAATGCACTCGGCTTGCCCGTGGGGGTACAGCAATATTGGCCGCGGCACGCTTTGTTGTGTTAGGCTATGTTTGGGTATGTCCTGTTGGCTTGGGTTAGGCATGGGTTGCTTAGTCTTCTCTGATATACGCTCCGATACTATGGATTTCCGCGTTCCACTATCCGCTAATATGATCTGCTTGGCTCTGGGGATGTCAGCAATCGTCGTCGCGGCACTTTATAATCAGCAATCATCGTCGCGGCACTTTATTTTGTGCTAAGATACTGCCGTTAGCTACGTCAGGAAGCGATACATATGACTTTTGCGCCATACACTGCTATTCGCTGGATTTCAGCGCTCTACATTACCCTAACATGCTCTGCTTGGGCCTGGCGAGGCCACCAATTGTATTCTCGGCAAGTCATGTTGAGTTATGCTACATTTGGTTACGTTACGTTTGGTTAGTCCAGGATAGGTTAGCTCTGCATTTTGTGCTATAGGCTGCTATACGGTGGATTTCTGCTCCCTAAATTGCTCTACAAAGCTCTGCTCGTCTATGGGGGCCCAGTAATCGTGGTATCGTCGCGAGAGCTTGTGTTAGGTTACGTTTGGTTAAGCTTTGATGGTCTGTGTTCGGTTTGGATAACTTTGACTTACGCGATGTTCACTGCATTTCAGTGGATATCTGCAATGCACTGTCTTCTAGTATTTTCCGCTTGGCTCTGGGGAGTACAGCGATAGCGGTCCCTGCGCGTCAGGTTGAAATATATTACGTATCGTTATGTCACGTTTGGTTAATTTCGGATGGGATATCACCCACTTTTGTGCTATACACTGCTTTTCGGTGGACATCTGCCCTCTACATTTCTCTACAATACTCTGCTCGAATCCCGGGCGGCCGGCAATAGTGGCCGCGGCTCGATAGGTTGAGCTACCTTCAGTTCGATGAGGCCAGATTTGGCTAAGTTTGGTCGGGATGCGTTTGACCCTTTTGATATACATTGCCACTAGGTTGATGTCAGCGACCAACATTGCAATGCTATACTCTGCATGGCTCCCATGAGGCCAGCAATAGTGGTCGTGGCACCACAGGTTTTGCAGCGTTGCGTTTGGTTATATTACATTTGGACAGGTTAGGAAGTGTAGCTTTGACTTCTGCGCTATACACTGCTGTTCGGTGGATTTCTGCGCTCTACACTGCTCTACTATAACCTGCGTGGCTTTTGGGGAGGCAGCAATAGCGGTCTCGGAATATTATTAAGAGTTACGCTCTGTTTGGTTATGTCGTGTTGGTTTGGGTTAGGTTTTAGTAGCTTCGTCTTTTCAGATATACACCGCGATTCTAAGAATCTCTGAGTTCTACTCTCAACTAATGTGTTCAGTTTGGCTCTGTGTAGGCCAGCAATAGCCGTCGCGGCACGTTTGGTTGAGTTAAGTTTCGATTGGTTTTTGTTATGATTGGTTAGGTTACGAGAGGTAGCTCTGACCTTAGTGTTATATTCTGCTATTAGTAGGATTTCTGCTCCCTACAGTGCTCTAACGTCTTCAGTTTGTCCCTGGGACGGCCAGGGAAAGTTGCTTTGGAACTTTATTTTCGGTCAGGATACGTTCATTTGAGTTGGGATAGGACAAGTTTGGTTATTATAGCCTTAACTTTGTGTTGTACACTGCTATTCGGTGGTTTTCCACGCTCTGCTGTGCTCTACTATGTCCTACTTGGCTCTGGGGATGACATCAATAGTGGTCACGGCACGTTTGGTTGAGTTATGCTATGCTCGGTTATGCTCCGTTTCTTTTGGGTTAGGTGTGGTTAGTTTTGGCTTTTCTCATAGACACTGCGATTGTATGGATTTCTGCGTCCTACAGTGCTTTAATGCTTCCTGCCTGTCTCTGGGTTGGCCAGCATTAGCGGCCTCTGCACATTACGATGGCTCAAGCTTCGTTCGGTTTGTTTGGGTCAGGATATGTTTGGTCAGGCTAGCTTCAACTCTTGTGCTGTATACAGGTACTCGTTGGATTTATGAACTCGGCTGCGCTCTAGTATGACCTGCTTTGCTCCGGGAAGCGCAGCCATAGTGGTGTCTGCACGTATGGTAGAGATAGGCTATGTTGGTTTATGCTACGATTGATTAGGTTAGGAGAGGGCAGCTTCGACTTTAGAGCTATAGTCCGCAAATAAGTGGATCCCTGCGCCCTACGTGGCACTAATTGTTTCAGCTTGGCCCTGGGAGGGCCGGCAATGGTGTTCCCGGCGTGTTACGTTGAATCAGGTTATGTTCGGCTTTTGTTGGGTTATGCCAAGTTTTGCTAGTATTGCCTTGACTTTCGTTCTTTACACTGATATGAGGTGGACTTCTGCGCTCTACAGCGCCCTAGTATTGCCCTGATTGGCTCTGCGGCGGCAGCAATAGCGGTCTCGGCAGGGTTGGTTGAATTAGGCAGTGTTTGGCTACGTTCCGTTAGTTTGGGTTATGTTTGGACAGCTTTGACTTTACTGACTTACACTGCGATCCTATGGATTTCTGCGTTCTACTTTCCACTAATCTGTTCTGCTGGGTAATCTGGTGGATAGGGATATTGGCCGCGGCACGTTAGTTTGAGCTTGGCTACGTTTGGCTATGTTGCGGTTGGTAGGGTTAGAAGACGATGGCTTTGACTTTCGTGACATTGTCTGCTATTAGCTGGGTTTGTGCGCCCCACTGTGCTCTAATATTATCAGCTTGGCCCTGGGATGCCAGCAATAATGGACTCGGCACGTTACGTTGGGTCAGGTTACGTTTGGTTAGGTTGGGTTAGGCTTTGTTTGGCTAGGATAGCATTAACTTTTGTGCTGTGCACTGCTATTGGGTGAATTTCACCACTCTGCTCCGCTTCAGTATGCCCTGCTTGGCTCTGGGGAGGCCAGCAATTGTGGTCGCTGCAAGATATGCTGTGTTAGTTTACGTTTGGTTATGCTACAATTGGTTGGGTTAGGAGATGTGGCTCTGACCTTAGTGCTAGAGTCCTCTATTAGGTGAGTTTCTGCGACCTACAGTACTTAAATGCTTTCGGCTTGGCTCTGGGAGGTACAGCAATAGTTGTCTCAGCACGCTATGTTGTGTCATGTTGTGTTCGGTTAGCTTGGGTCAGGATAAGTTTGGTCAGGGTAGCTTTAAATTTTGTGCTGTGCGCTGCAATTCGATGGATAACTGCGCTCAACTGTGCTCTAGTGTGTCACGCTTGTCTCTGGTGAGGGCAGCGATAGCGGTCACGGCACGTTGCGTTGATAAATGCTATGTTTGGCTGTGTTCTGTTGACTCGGGGTTAGGTTTGGGTAGCATCGACTTTTCGGATCTACACTGGGATTCTACAGATTTCTGCGTTTCACTCAATGCTATTGTGTTCTGATCGGCTCTGGGGAGGCCAGCAATAGTGGTCGCGGCACGTTAGGTTGAATTAGCTTCCGTTTGATTACATTACGATGGGTTCGGTTAGGAGAGGATAGCTTCGTCTTTAGTGTTATAGACTGCCATAAGGTGGATATCTGCGCCCTACAGCGCTCAAATATTCTCAGCTTGGCTCTGGCGAGGCCGGAAATAGAGGCCGCGGCACGTTATGTTGGGCTATGCTACGCTCGGTTATGTTACGATTGGATATGTTGGCAGAGGGTAACTTTGACCTTCGTGGTATAGTCCGCTATGAGGTGGATATCTTCGCCCTGCTGGTATCTAAGATTTTCATATTATCTTTTGGATGGCCAGCCATAGTGGTCGCCGGTCGTTAGGTTGAATAAGGTTAGGATCGGTTATGTTAGGATAGGCTTGGTTAGGCCTAGATAGTTTTAACTATTGTGCTGTATGCTGCTTTTCGATTAGTTCCTTCGCTTTACTGATCTCTAATATGTCCTGCGTGCCTCTGGACAGGGCAGCAGCAGCGGTCGCAGCACGTTATTTTGGGTTAGGCTATATTTGGCTACGTTCAGCTTGTTGTTGATAGGTTTGGGAGTCTATGACTTTTCTGATGATCATTCCAATTCTATGGACTTCGGCGTTCAACTCTCCACTAACGTGCCCTTCTTAGCTCCGGAGAGGCCAGCAATTGTGGTCTCTGCAGGTTATATTCAGTCACGTTACGTCCGATTAGGTTTTGTCTGGCTTAGTTTGGTCAGGATCGCTTCAAGTTTTGTGCTGTACACTGCCGTTCGATGGATTTTTGCGCTCTACTGTGCTCTAGTATTCCCTGCATGGCTCTGGGAATGGCAGCAATAGCGACCTCAGCACGTTTGTTTGAGTTAGGCTACGTTCGGCTATGATCCATAGGTTTCGGTTAGGTTTGGGTAGCTTTGACTTTTCTGATATACACTGCGATTATATGGGTTTCTGCGCTCTCCTCTCCAATAATCTGTTCAGCTTGGCTCTGGTGCGGACAGCAATAGCATTCTCGGCACGTTATTTTGTGTTTGGCTATGCTTGGCTACGCTCCGTTTGCTTGGGTTAGGTCTGTGTAGCTATGACTTTTCTGATATACACTGAAATTCTATGGATTTCTGCGTTCGAATCTATGCTAATGTGTTCTGCTTGGCTCTGGGGAGGCCAGCAATAGTGTTCGCGGCACGTCAAGTTGAGTTATGTTACGTTCGGTTATGATACGTTTGAATAGATTAGGAGGGAATAGCTTTGACTTTAGTGCAATGGTCTGCCATTAGGTGGATTTCCGCGTCCCACACAGCTCTAATATCTTCAGCTTGGCGTTGGGAAGGCCATAATAGTAGCCTCAGCACATTATGTCTTGTCGGTTACGTTCGGTTAGGCTGGGTCAGGCTAGGCTTGGACAGGACAGCTTTAACTTTTGTGCTGAGCGCCGCTATTCGCTGGGTTTCTGCGCAATACTGTGTTCTAGTATGTCCTGCTTGTCTCTGCGGAAGCCAGTAATTGTTGTCTCGGCACATAAGGTTGAGAGAGTCTGCGTTTGCTTATGTTGTATTAGCTTAGGTTTGGTTTGGATAGCTTCGACTTTTCAGCTGTATACTGCGATTACATGGATTCCTGCGCTCCGCTCTCCTCTAATATGCTCTGCCTGGCCCGGTGAAAGCCAAAAATACTGCTCGCGGTACGTTAGGTTGAGTTAGATTACGTTCGGTTAGGTTAGGCTAAGTTGTGTTATGTCGGGATAGCTACGACTTTTGTGCTATATAATGATGTTCGGTGGATTACTCCTACATATTGGGCCCAAATATGCTCTGTCTGGCCCTGGAGAGGCATGCAGAAGTGGTCTCGCAGGTTCGGTTGAGTTAGGCAACGTTTGGTTAGGTTACGTTTATTTGTGTTAGGTTTGGATATCATTAACTTTCGTGGCGGAGACTGCTATTCCGTGGATTTCTGCGCTCTACTGTGCTCTATTCCGTCCTGCTTGGTTCTGAGGAGTCCAGCAATAGTGCTCTGGGTACGTTAGCTTGAGTCAGGATACGTTTGGTTACGTTAGGTTTGCTTCGGTAAGGTAAGGATGGCATTGACTTTTCTGATTATACACTGCGATTCGATGGACTTCTGCGCTCTACTCTCCTCTAGCATATCCTCCTTGGCGATGTGGATGCCAGCAATTGTGGTCTAGGCACATTAGGTTCGAGTATCTTACGTTTGGCTTTGCCACGCTTTGCAAAGTTTGGATACGATATCTTCGACTTTTGTGCCATTCACCGCTGTTCGGTGGATTTCTTCGCTCTTCATTGCAATACTATACTCTGCTCAACTCTGGGGAGGACAGTAAAAGTGGTCTCGGCACGTTAGTTTCAATCACACTACGTTTGTTGATGTCACGCTTGGTTAGGCTTGCTGAGGGTGTATCTGACTTTTGTGCTGCACACTGCAATTCCGTGAATTCCAGCGTCCTTCTGTGCTCTAATAATATCTGCTTGGCTCTGCGGATGGCAGCAATGGTGTTCTCGGCTGGAAACTTATAGTCAGTTTGCGTTCGGTAATGTTAGGCTAGTTTGGATCAGGTGAGGATGCCTTTGACTTTTCCGGCATAAAATTCCCTTCTATGACCTTCTGCGCTCTACTCTCCTCCAGTATGTCCTGCTTGGCGATGTAGAGGCCCGCAGTGACGGTCTAAGCACGTTACGTTCTGTTACATTACGCCCGGTAATGTTACATTTTCTTAGGTTATGGTAGGGTAACTTCGAGTTTTGTGCTATACACTAACATTCGGTGGATTTCATCGCTATACGTTGCTCTACTACACTCTGCGCGACTCTGGAGTGCCAGTAATGGTGGTCCTTGCACGTTACTATGATTTAGGCTACGTCTGGGTATGTTACGTTTGGTAAGTGTTGGTCATGATAACATTGACTTTTGTGCTATATACAGCTGTTCGGTGGACCTGTGTGGTATACAGGTATCTAATGTGCCCTGCTTGACTCTGAGGAGGCCAGCAATAGCGGTCTCGGTATGTAGGATGGGTTAGGCGATGTTTGGTTAGGTTAAGCTAGTTTGGGTTATTTTCGCTTCGCTTTGACTTTCGTGGTATACACAGCTGTTCGATGGCTCTCTGCGATCTACTACGCTCTAGCACCTTCTGGTTGTCTCTGTGTATTCCAGTAATAGTAGTCTCGGCTCGTTAGGTTTATTCATTCTACGTATGGTTACGTCAGGTTAGGACAGGTAGTGTTATGGTATCTCTGACATTTGGGCTATTCGCTGTTATTTCGAGGCTTCCTGCGCTCCACCGTGCTCTAGTGTATTCTGCATGGCTCTGGCGATTCCAGTAATCGTGGTCTCGGGACGTTAGGTTAAGTAAGGTTACGTTTGGTGTTATTAAGTTTGGATAGGTTAGGATAGGTTAGCTTCGACTTTTGTGCTACGCACTGCTATTCGCTGGATTTCTACGGTCCTCAGGGCTCTACTTCCCTCTGCTCTACTCTGTGGGGGCAGTAATTGTGGTCTCGGCACGTTAGGTTCAGTTATGCTACGTTTTGTTTTTTACGTCTGGTAAGGCTTGGAGATGGTAGCTTCGACTTTCGCGATATATACAGATATACGGTGGAGTTCTGCGCTATGCTTTGCTCTAGTACGCTCTGCTTTGCTCTGGAGAGGCCAGAAATTGTAGCTACGGCGCGTTAGGTTGGGATATGTTTCGTTTGGATAGGTCATGATTCTTTGTGTAAGGCTGGGTTATCTTTGACTTTCGTATTATGCATTGCAGTCCTATGGACCTCAAAGATCTATTCACCTCTAACATGCCCTGCTTAGCAGCGGGGAGGCCAGTGATAGTCGTCCAAGCACCTTCGGTTGGGACAGGATACGGTTGGTTATGTTATGTTTGCTTTGGTCGGGTATGGATGGATTCGACTTTACAGCTACACGCTGCTATCCGATGGATTTGCGCGCTTCACTCATCTCCAGTATGCCCTGCTTGGCTCTGGGGAGGCCTGCAATGGAGGTCTCGGCACGCTCGGCAGGTATATGTTACGGTCGGCTTGGCTAGTTTAGGATATGCCTGGCCTGGGTAGCTTTGTCTTTTGTGCTATACAATGCTATTCGGCCGATATCTGTGCACTGCATTGCTGCACTAGCATCTGCTTGTCTCCGGGGGGCCAGGAATGGTGGTTGTGGTACGTTTGGTTGAGGTAGGCCACGCTAGGATAAGATAGGTTTGGTTATGTTTGGCTAGGATGGCTTTGTCATTTCTGATGTACACTGCTATTCAGTGGATTTTTGGGCTCTTCATTGCTCTACTGTACTCTGCTCCCCTCTGTAGAGACCCGCAATAGCGGTCGTGGCACGATAGTCTGATTTATGTAATATCCGTTGGGCTAGGTTAGGTCAGGTTAGGTTAGGATATACTTGACGTTAGTGTTATACATTGCTATTTTGTGGCTTCTGCGCTCTACGTTGCTCTTCTATACTCTACTCGACCGTGGGAAGCCGGTAATCGCGGCCTCGGCACGATAGGTTGAGATAGGATACGTTTGGTTAGGCTACGTTAACTCTGGTTAGGTTCGGATTGCTTTGACTTTTTGGTATATACTGCTGTTTAGTGGGTTTCCCGCGCTCTACAGTGCTCTAGTACATACTGCTTGGCTCCGTGGAGGCCATCAGTATTGGTCTCGGCACGTTAGACAGAGTTAGGTTGCGTTTGGTTATGTCTCGTTTGGCTGGGTTAGGATAGGATAGCTTTCACTTTTGTGTTATTCGCTGCTATTCGGTGTAGTCTTACGCTCTACGTTGCTCTACTATACTCTGCTCGACTCTGGAGAGCCCAGTAATAGTGGCCAGGGCACGGTAGGAACAGAGAGGTTGCGTTTGCTTACATAACGTTTGGATGGGCTAGGATAGGATAGCTCTGGCTATTGTGCTATACACTTCAATTCGGATGAATCCAACGCTCTACGTTGTTCTACTCTACGCTGTTCGACTCTGGGAGGCCTGTAATATTGGTGTCGTACCGTTAGGTTGAGTTTGGCTAGGCTTGGTTACGACATGTTTGCTTGGGTTACGTATGTATACATTTGACTTTCGCTGTACACTCAGCTATCCGGTCGATTTCTACGCTCTACTGTGCTCTAGTATGTTCTGCCATGCACTGGGGGAGCCTGTAATGGAGGTCTCAGCACGATAGTTTGAAATATGATACGTTTGGTTGGGGTATGTTGGTTATGGTTAGGTTTGGGGAGCATCGACTTTTCTGCTATGCACTGCGATTCTATGGGTTTCTGCTCTCTACTCTCCTCTAATATGTTTCGCTTGACTCTAGGGAGGCCAGCAATGGCGATCGCTGCACGTTATGTTTAGTTATTCTACGCTTTTTTAGGTGACGTTAGGCCAGGTCAGGTGAGAGTATCTTTGACTTTTGCGCTGTACACTGCTTTACGCTGAATTTCTGCGCTATACTGTGCTCTAGCATATCCTGCTTGGCTCAGGGGCCAGCAGTATTGCTCTCGGCAGCTTAACCTGGGATAAGTTACGTTTGGTTATGTTACGTTTGGGTTGGTTAGGACGGGACAGCTTTGACATTTCTGCTATACACGGATATTCGGCGGATTACTACGCTCTACATTGCTCTACCATACCCTGCACGACCATCCGGAGGCCAGCAGTACTGGTCACCGCACGTTGCGTTGAGTTACGCTACGTTGTTCAGATTAGGAAACATTGAGTTTGGTTAGGATAGCTTTAGCTACTGCGCTACACACTGCTATTCTATGGGCTTCTGCGGTCGTCTCTGATGCAGCCCATTCTGCTTGTCACTGTGAACGTGAGCAATAGTTGTCGCGGCACGTTAGTTTGGGCTATGTAACTTTTGGTTGTGTTACGTTTGGTTAGTATAGGAATGGGTAGAAATGGCTTTTGCGCTATGCACTGCAATGCGGTCGATTCCTTCGCTCTACTGCGCCCTAGCATATTCTGCTTGGCTCTGCGGATGCCAGCAATAGTGGCCTCGGCACGTTTGGTTGTGTTAGTTTACGTTTGGTTATGTTATGTTTGGCTATATTATTAAAGGATATATCTGGCTTTTGTGCTATAGACTGCTATGTGATGCATCTCTGTACTATACTGTGCTATAATATGCCCTGATTGGCCCTGGGATGACAGCAATGGTGGTCGTGGTGCGTTAGGTTGTGTTGAGCTACGTATATTTTGGTTACGCTGGGTCAGGTTGGGTTACGATATCGCTGCCGTCGTGCTTTACGCTGTAGCGCCGCGGACTTCTGGTGTTCACTGCGCTCTAATACATTCTGCTTGGCTCTGGGGAGGTCAGCAGTAGTGGTGTAGGTCAGTTAGGTAGAGTTAGGTTACCTTTGGCTATGATATGCTTGGTTGGGTTAAGTTAAGACAGCTTAGGCCTTTGCGATATACACTGCTATTCGGTGGATTTCTTTGCTCTACTGCGATCTAATATGCTCCGCCTTGCTCTGGGGTGCCAGATATAGTCGCCGCGACGAGTTAGGCAGTGTTAGGTTACACTTGGTTGGGTTGGGTTTGTTTGGTTTCTGCTAGGCTATCTTTGACAATTGTGATGTACGCTGAGATGCATTCGACTCCTGCGCTATACTATGCTTTAGTACATTCTGCTTGGCTCTGTGGAGTAGAGCAATTCTGGTCTCGCCACGTTAGTTTAAATTAGGTTGCGTTTGGCTGCACTACGTTTGGATTTGGTTGGACATGATGACTTCCTCTTTTGTGCTGTGCACCGCTATTCTGCGGATTTCCACACTCTACGTTACGCTACTATATTCGGCTCGACTCTGGCGTGGCCGGTAAAAGTGGTCTCGGCCCGTTAGTTTGAATTAGGATACGTTTGGTTACGCTATGTTAGTTTGGGTTACGTATGGATAGATTTGGCTTTCGTGGCATACGCTCTTATTCGGTGGATTTCTACGATCTGCTGCGTTCCGGTATGTTCTGCTTGGCTCTGTGGATGCCAGCAATACTGGTCGCGGCACGTTACGATGTGTTTGGTAACGTTTGGTTAAGTTTGATTAGGCTACACTTGGTTAGGATGGCTTCAACTTTTGCGTTGTACACGTCTATTTGGTGGCTTTCTGTGCTGTGCTCTGCTCTACTACACTCTGCTCGACACTGCGGAGGCATGCATTAGTGGTCATGGCTCGATGGCTTGAGCTAGGATGCGCTTAGATATGCTACCGTTGGCTAGGTTAGGTCGGGGTTAATTTGACTTGTCGCCAGTCGGCGCAGTCTGGCGATTCTCCGGCGAGTCGCTCGCAGGATGGCGATCAGGGTCGTGCGCGGTTACCGCACGATATCCCACGAGGCGGCGATGGTCCTGGCGGGAGTCCCGCCATTCGAACTGCAAGCGGTGGGGGAGGCCCGTATCTACGGTCTCCTACATGCTGGCGGCGACGGTGCTCCTGAAGAGGGGTCCGCTTCGTTGAGGCGAAGGGTTCGCGAGCCTTTGATGACCGCCTGGCGAGCTCGGCTGAGGAAGCCGAGTAGCCGGCGGCACCGGGTGATCGATGCTGTGCTCCCCGTGTAGGATGCATGGGGGCGCAGCGGCTGCCGGCACACATTCCGCCTGACACAGGTGCTAACCGGGCACGGGTGCTTCGGGGAGTACCTGTGTCGTATCGGGCGGGAACGTGACACGCGGTGTCATCACTGCGGGGAAGGGCGGGACACGGCGCAGCACACGCTGGAGGAATGTCCGGCGTGGGCTCGCGAGCGCCGGGTACTGTGTCGCGCGGTGGGTAGGGACCTTTCGCTCTCAGTCGTCGTGGCGCGGATGACGGAGGGCTTAGGTGCGTGGCGTGCGGTGGCCTCCTTCTGCGAGGCGGTTATGCTACAGAAGGAGGCCGCGGAGAGAGCCCGCGAGCGTAGCGCGTGCTCCTCGCGCGTAGGGCGGCGGAGGCTGCAAGCGCGGCGCCGGAGGGCGGCGCGCGCACTGCCGGATGTGTTAACGCGTTAGACCTCCGCCTTCGCGAGCGACCATGTACCTACGGCCGGGGAGACCGTCTCTCTCTCCCGTTGTAACCTAGGTCAGGGTGACCACGAGCTGACGTGTGGGGGCCCGTCAGTTCGAGAGACCGTGGTCTGGGCGCGCGGCGTCGCGTGATGGTCGCGCGGCGTCCGCAGGGTATGCGTGCGTTGCGGTGTGGTGGTATGCGTGTTGTGTTCGTGTGAGTGTGTGTGGGTGTATGTGCCTGTAAATGACCCGTCTCGCGCGCATGGACATGATCGTTCCGGGTGCGATTAGTCGTCGCGCCGGGAGGGAACTGCGGTTGCGTCGCGGGGGCGTCCTGCCAATTGCGTCGCCGCGAAGTCCAGGGCGCACCGAAATGCGAAGGGCTGGCCATCGTGGGGGTTTTAGTGGTTAAAAACCCCACATAACCGCGCCCTCTCCCCTAAGGGGGCCGGGTATCTTTGGATGATTTCCCCAACGTGGGGAAAAGAAAAGAAGGGTTAATTTGACTTTTGTGCTCTGCTCTGGCATTCGTAGGATTTATGCGCTCTACATTTCTCTACTGTACTCTGCGCGACTCCGGGGAGTCCGGTAACAGTGCTCTAGGCACGCTTTTCTGAGCTATGCTTCGTTCGGTTAGGTTATGCTAGTTCGGGTTAGGTACGGGTTGCATTGACTTTCTTGGTGTAGACTGCATTTCGGCGGACCTCGGCGCTCTTCTGCGCTCTAGCATGTCGTCCTGGCACCGGTGACGCCAGAAACAGTGGACTTGACGCGTTAGGCTGAGTTGCATAACGTTCGGTCATGTCAGGTTTGGTTAGTTTATGGTGGCGTAGCTTTGACTTTAACGCTGAGCACCACAATCTGGTGGGCCACGGTACTCTACATTGCTCTAATATGCGTTACTGTCCTCTGGCGAGGACAGCAAAGTTATTCCCCGCACATTACGTTTATATATGTTACGGTTGGCTACGCTATGTTACCAGATGTTAAGTTAGGATATCTTCGACTTTTGTGCCAGACACTGCATTGCGGCGGATTACTGAGCTCTACTGTGCTGTAGTATGTTCTGCTTGGCACTTGGGCGGCAAGCAATGGCGGTCTCGCCCAACACAGTTGAGTTAGGGTACGGTTGGCTTGGCTAGTTTGGGACACGTTTTGTCAGCATAGCTTTGCCTCTTGTCCCATACACTGCTATTCTGTCGATCTCTGCGCTCTGCATAGCTGTACTAGCATCTGCTTGCCCCTGGGGATGCAAGGAATGGTGATAGTGGCACGTTCGCATTAGCTAGGATACGTTTGGTTAGGATGGCCTTCACTTTCGTGCTATATACTGCTATCCGGACTTTTTCAGCGTTCTATATTTCACTGCTATACTCTGCTTAGCTCTAGTGTGGCCAGAAATAGCGGTCGTGGCACATCAATATGGGTTTCCTTACATCCACTTATGTTTTGCTTTGTTAGGTTAGGGTAGCATAGCTTTGTCTTTTGTGGTTTACACAGCTGCTCGTTGGACTTCTGCGCTCCACTGTGCTCTAATACGCTCAGATTGGCGCTGGAGAGGCCAGCAATAGTGGTCTCGGCACGTTAGGTTTTGTAGGTCCGCTCTCGGCTATGTTATGTTTGGTTAGGTTAGGTCAGGTTTGCTTTGACTCCTGTTCCATACACTGCTATTCAGTGGATTTCTGCGCTCCACTGTTGTCTAATGATCCCAGTTTGATCTGGGAAAGCTTGAAATAGTGGCCGCGTCGGGGAAGGTTGTGTTATATTACGCTTGGTTAGGTTTGGTTTGAATGGGTTAAGTTGGGATTTCATTGACTTTCGTGCAATGCACTACCGTTCTGTTGACCTCTGCGCTCTACTCACCTCTAATATACCCTGCCTGGCGATGGGGAGTCCAGCAATTGTGGGCTATGTGCGTTAAGTTGTGATTTGATACATTATATTAGGCAGTATTTGTCCCGGTTATGTGAGGATATCTCCTACTTTCTTGCAATACTCTGCTGCTCGTACGATTCCAGCGTCCTACATAGCTCTGCTATAATCCGCTAAGCTCTCGCGAGGCCGGCAGTGGCTTTCGCAGCACGTTAGGTTCCGTTACGTTTCGTGTGCTAATGTTATGATTGGTTAGGTTTGGATAAAATAGACACTCCAATTTTGAGGCCTTCAGAAATCTACTGTCCTCCTACATATTCTGCTGTGCTCTAGGGATGCAAGCAATTGTGCTGTCGTCACGTTAGGTTCAGTTAAGCTGCGCTCGGTTATGTTACGTATGGCTATGCTAGGATAGGGTAGCTTCGACTATTGTGCTATGCACTGCGATTCTATTGGTTTCTGTGCTCTACTTCCCTCCAATATGTTCTACTTGGTTCTGGTGAGGGCTGCAGTAGTGGTCTCGGAACATTAGGCTGCGTCATGATACGTTTGGTTGCGTTACGTTTGGCCGGGTTAGGATAGGATAGCTTTGACTTTCGCGGCTTACACCGCATAAGACTCCTGCGCTCTATTGTGCACTTATATGCTCTGCTTGGCCATGGAGACGCCAGAAACTGTGGTGTCGGCACGTTAGGCTCAGTTGGACTGCGTATGGTTAGGTTAGACTTGGTTAGGTAGTAGGTTAGGGTAGCTTCGGCTTTCGTGCTGTACAGTGCTATACAGTTGGTTCCTGCGCTCTACTGTGCCCTAATACGTTCTGCTTGGATCTGTGATGGCCAGCAATAGTGGTTTCTGTGCGTTAGGTTGAGTTGGTTTACGTTTGACTTTTCCAGGTTATGTTAGGTTTGGTTAGGCTAGCATTGACTTTTGTGTTATGCACTCTTATTCGGACGATACCTACTCTCTGAATTGCTCTACTGGCCTCTGCTTTCCTGTGGAGAGGCCAGCGGTAGTGGCGATAGCACGTTTGGTTGTGCTAGGTTACGTTTGGTTAGCTTAGGTTTGGCTAAGTATGGTTGGGATGGCTTTGACTTCTGTGCTTTACGCTGCTGTTCTGTTCACGTCAGCAACGTGCATGGTCCTACTAGCATCTGCTTGATTCTGGGGGGCCAGCAATAGCGGTAGTTTCACCTTTCGTCGAGTAAGGTTAAGTGTGGCTAGGTTAGGTTAGGACAAGTATGGTTTGGTTAGGCAAGGTTAGGTCAGAATGGCTTTGACTTTTATGCCAAACACCACTATAGTGTGGATTTCTGTGCTCTACTGCGTTCTATTATTGTCTGCTTGGGTCTGCGGAGGCCAGCGATAGTGGTCGTGGCACGTTTGGCTGGGTTATGTTACGTTTGGACATGTTACGTTTGGTCAGGCTAGGAGAGGAGAGCTTTGACTTTTTTGATATATACCGCTGTTCGGTTGATTTCTGTTCTCTACCGCGCTATAATGTGCTCTGCTTGGCACCAGCGATGCCGGCTATTGTGGCTCCCGCACGTTAGGTTAAGTAAGATTACGTTCGCTTCTGTTAGGTTATTTTGGGTTAAGCTGGGGTAGTTATGACATTTGTGCTACGCACTACAATTCTAAGGACTCCTGCGCCTTATTGGGCGCTATCACACTCTGCTTGTCTCCGCCGTATCGTAGCGAAGCGCAACATAGCTCAAGCCAACGTGCCGCGACCGCTATTGCTGTCCTCCCCGGAGCCAAGCAGAACATGTAAGTGGAGAGTAGAGCGCAGGAATCAGAATCCATAGAATCGCAGTGTACATCAGAAAAGTCATAGCCACCCGTACCTAGCCCAAACCAACAGAACATAACGAAACATAGCATAACTGAATCTAATGTGCCAAGACCGCTATTTCTGCCCACCCCAGAGTCAAGCAGTTCATGCTAGAGTACTGCAGAGCGCAGAAATCCACCGAAGAGGATAGAGCAGCACAAAAGTTAAAGCTATCCTATCCAAGCATAGCGTATCCCAACCTTACCGAAGGTAACCTGACATAACATAAGGTGCTGAGTCCACTATTTCTGTCCTTATTAGATCCACGCTGAAAATATTACTGCTCTGTAGACCTCGATGTCCACAGAATAGCAGACTATATCATTAATGTCGTTGCTACGCTCTCCAAACCTAATCAATCGTGACATAGCCAAACGTAACCTAATAAAAGCTAACGTGACGGGATCTATATTGCTAGCCCCCACAGAGCCAAGCACCACACATTAGTTAAGATTAGACAGCAGAAATCCACAGAATCGCAGTGTATATCAGAAAGGTTAAAGCTACCAGAACCTTACCAAAGCCAGCAGAACATAAAAAAACATAGACTAACTCAGCCTAGCGTGGCGAGAGCAATATTGCTGCCCTCCGCTCTGCCAAGCGGAACCAACTAGAGCACTATACGGCGCATATAACCACCGAATTGCAGTGTACATCACAAAAGTTGATGCTATCCTGACCAAACATTTTTTTTTCACGTGGGGGAAACCTTCCAAAGATACCCGGCACCCTTAGGGGAGGGGGCGGGGTTATGTGGGATTTTTACCCACTAAAACCCCCACGATGGCCGGCCCTTCGCATTTCGGTGCGCCCTGGAGTTCGCGGCGACGCAATTGCCAGGACGCCCCCGCGACGCAACCGCAGTTCTCTCCCGGCGCGACGGGTTATCTC
>NW_016914694.1:18629-19652 GCF_001483705.2 Eufriesea mexicana
GGCCGCGGGGAGGGGAGTGCGCAACACGGCTTCGTACGCGAGGTCCTAGAGAATCGGCCCGAGTACCGATCCCTGTGGAACCCCGCAGTTCGTCGCCCGCACGACGGTCGAGTGTCGTCAGGGATACTCGATCGAGCGCTCCGCCAAATATTCGCCGATCACCGCCATCATGTATTGGGGAACCCTGTGGTACAACAGGGCACACCGGATGGCGGCCCAGGGCAGGGTGTTCAAGGCGTTGGCGATATCCACACCGACCGCCAGCACCACTCCGCCACGGTCGACGGCAGCCTCCGACAGGTTACGAACGCGCTTGATCGCGTCGAACGTCGACCGACCATGCCGGAATCCGAACTGGCTGACGCTGAGATCGGGATTCACATCCGCTAAATACCCTCGCTGGCGGGCAGCTAGAACGCGCTCGAAGAGCTTGCCCGCCTCGTCGAGCAGGCATATCGGCCGATATGCTTTCGGAGAGTTCGGCGGCTGCCCTAGTTTCGGGATCGGCACGACACACGCTCTCTTCCAACATGCCGGGGAGCGACCGATCCTGAGGCAGCTCTCGAAGAGCCGTCACACACGGTCACCCCACGCTTCCAGGGCCAGTGCAAAAGCTGGGCCTGGGATGCCGTCCGGTCCAGGGTCGGTGCTCCTCGCCCCCATACTAACGACCGCACGGCACAACTCCTCGCGCGAGACCCCCAGCTCGCCGGACCACCCGACCAGTTCCGACCGCACTGCAGCGGGTTGCACCCGATCGACCGCCACCCGAGGGAAGAGAGTGCCGATCACCCGCCGCAGGAGCTCGGGGTCCATACTCCCGGTCACGGGGGGCGCCCATGCCCTTAACTTCCCCAAAACTAATTTATAGGGGCGTCCCCACGGATCGCTTTCGAGCGTCAAGTGGAGTTCGTTCCATTGCAGAGATTTTGCTCTGCGAATCTCACACCGGAGAACGCCCACCGCAGACCGGTACCCGCGATAGAGGCGCGCGATTTCCTCGGCGGACACCGCGCGTCGTCG
>NW_016914695.1:0-219 GCF_001483705.2 Eufriesea mexicana
TGCTATAGAATCTGGCTGGAAAATTTAATTCTATTGACATTTTCGACCAATATCGTGGTGAGCTAACTTTCTTGTATGAATATGGACGATAGATTCTATTGGCGTGCCATTGCCATTGCAATTCTATAGTATCTGGATGGAAAATTCAATTTTTTTACATTTTCGACCAATATCGTGGTGAGCTGACATCCTTGCATAAATAAGGCGGAAAGATTCTAT
>NW_016914696.1:0-567 GCF_001483705.2 Eufriesea mexicana
AGTCATTTTGGGATAAGCTGTATTTGGCTAGGTTTGGTTGGTACATGTTATGATATGGTTTCCACGGCTTTTGTGCTGTACACTGCGATGCGTCGAAGTTTTGCGCTCCACTGTGCTCCACAACATTCTGATTGGCTCCGGGGATGCCAGCAATTGTGGTCTCGGCACGTAAGGTTAGGATGTGTTACGTTTCGTTATATTACGTTTGGTCAGGTAAGGATAGGATAGCTCTGACTTTTTAGCTATACCCTAGAATTCGGTGGACTCGTACGCTCCACATTGCTGTATTATACACTGCCCGTCTGTGGAGAGGCCAATAATAGTGGTCTCGACAAGTTAGGTGCTAGGTTTGGATATGTTATGTCGGCGTGGGTTAGGTACGGTTGGCTTTCACTTTTTTTGCTATACTCTGAGATTAAATGCCTTTCTGCGCTCTGCACTACTCTAAAATATTCTGCTTTGCTCGGGGGAGACCAGCAACAGTTGCTGCGTGACGTTAGGCTAAGTTAGGCTACGTTTGGTTATATTACTATTTGTTACGATAGGAGAGAGTAACTCAGACCTTTG
>NW_016914697.1:0-17202 GCF_001483705.2 Eufriesea mexicana
ATATAATATAAATAAACCAACGACGAAGCATTCGAATATTGTACAAAATATTCGAATGCACAATCAATGAAACCTAGAATAAAAAGAAATAGAATCTGAAAGAAGAAAGAGAATTATTAAAACCTGAAACAAAAAGAAAGAATATTAACGCGCACCTTCCGAAGTCGAAGCGAGAACTGGCTCGAGCCTGCACGCGGGGCCCTTATATACCGGCGGCCAGCCGAAGATCGGCGAAAATTTCCGAACTTTACCGATTCCTTTAAAAGTTACTTTTCCGCTGTAATAACTAATAATTTATTAACTTTTTTGACTTTTATCGTTAATATACGTTACAAACTATTAGTTAACAATAATTTTAATTTGCTATTGACAATAAATTTACTAATTTATTAGCTTTTTGTAAGTTACGAATACATTTTAACACAAATACGTTGTTTGTTTAAGTAGTGACTAATAATTTATTAACTTTTATTTACTTTTATCGTTAATATACGTTGCAAAATATTTGTTATTAACAATAAATGTAATAATTTATTAACTTTTTGTTAATTATAGATACATTTTCACGTAAATACGTTATATATACTAGTAATAGCCTATAATTTAGTAATTTTTCCACTTGTATTATAAATTTTCGCTATGATCAATTTATTATTACTAACAAATTGGATTATTTGTACATTTTTATCAACTATAATTGTATTTGAATGATGTCATTGCTAAGAATTCCGTTCACTTATCTTTCGCAGCCTCAAAAATCATGAAATGTTTAACTGAAATATCGAAAATTTACAAGAGATAGAAAATGTCTTAAACTTTGTGCGTAGCTCTTAGCTTGGTATCGTTTTCCAAAGATTTCTCTTTGGAAAACGATACTAATTACCAGATCTCACCACGAGGAGGTGGCTACGCATCGAGACCCGACATGCGCCCTAGTGGCGCAGCCTGCTGGCGCTGTCCGTATCAAAGATATCCTAATCTAACTTGGAGCGTATTAAATTAAAGAGACTCTACTGACACTATTATATTTCGTGTCTTACAAGGGGATTTCGATTCGGTATATTAAAATTCTACTGTCGCAACGCTAAGATATTTTCAAGTTCCCATAAAAATAGGGAATGAAGTATCAAACACGCGAGCAAAGAGAAAATCGCGACGCGCCCGAACGAGATCGCGATTATTCGAAAGACCGACTAGCCTACGAGACGTACTCTCGTGTACAAGACAACTTCGTGCCTCGGCACCCTCCCGATCGAACCTAGCCCACCCAGCCACCACAGACCCTGCCATGACTTACTCGCGAACGAGAGCGATCGACGAACCAACGAAACACCCAAAATCAAGCCGAGGGTCCCTAGCGAGGCCCTGTAGCCGGTCACGCAGGCCCCTGCCACATGGGGGAGAAATTAATCATCCCATGGGGTCTGACCGCAGGCCCATATGCAGTGTCACGGCTACAGGGCCCATACCCCGGTCGTGCACGCGCACTTACGAAACATGGAGTTATCAAGCACACGAGAGTACGTCGCGTAGGCTAGTCGGTACTTAGGAACGATCGCGATTATCGCGAGAACAATTATGTTCTATTTTCTAAACGAGAGGGGTAAGAGAATTGATATATTTCGCTCCAAGTTAGGTGGCCTCCCTTTGTACGGATAGCGCGCACATGATACTTAGTCTAAGTATCTATCTTATAACTGCTTATAGCTACTTAGGTCTAAACGCACGCAAAAATCTGAAAAGCTAGAAAGAAACAGATTAGCAAATGATTAGTACAATACAGTAAAACAATATAAACAAATATAAACCATAAATATCAACTAAATGAAGCGAATAACCCAACGATGAGACACTAAGAAGCTAACCATGAGACATGAACAACCCAACGATGAGACATAAAGAAACGAGCGACGAAACATTCGAATATTGTACGAAATATTCGAATTGTCAAATAAAAATGAAATCTATAAATTAAAAAATAATTAAAACCAGAAAACAAAATATATATACCTGAAATGAAACGGATTAGTAAGAAGAAACAAAATAAATGAGGAAGGAATACAAACCAGAAAGATCAACCAAGTGGAAGGAACAACCCAACGATGAGACATAAACATACCAACAACGAAACAATTCGAATATTATACGAAATATTCGAATTGTCAAATAAAAATAAATAGAGAAGAATAAATAACATCCGAAAGAAGAAAAAATAGTTAAAAGCTGAAAAAAGAAGAAATAATTAAAAACTGAAATAAAAAAATAATTAATTCCTGAAAACAAAATAAAAATTATTAGTAAATTGTTTAATGGGGTGGGGTGAGGGTGGGGGGATGCCAGCCCCAACCTCACTTCGAATCCTCACCCCTCGCGCACAACGAAAATTTAGATGTTACACTACCGAAGTCGAACTGACAAATGAGTTTTGCTGCGTTGCATCGCCCCTTATATACCCTCCGATCGGCCGAGTCCCCCCACCCCGATCGAAAATTTTGTAACTTCCCCGGTTTTATTAATCATTATTTTTCCGCTGTAATAGCCAATAATTTATTAATTTTTTTATCGTTATTATAAATATACGTTGTTCGCAATTTGTCAATAACAATTTAAATTTGTTACTAACAATAGTTAGTAATAATTTATAAATTTTTTGTAAATTATAAGTACATTTTCACATACGTAAACGTTGTAAGTGCATAGAATAACCAGAAAGTTATTAATTTTTTCACTTTTATTATAAATTTACGTCGCGAACGATTTGTTATTAACCATAGATGTAACAATTTATAAACTTTTTGTAAATTATACATATATTTTAACATAAGTATGTTGTATATTCAAGGAATAAGCAATAATTTATTCATTTTTCACTATTATTATAAATTCAGGTTGTAAACGATATTAATTTGTTATTTTTATACAATTATTAATTTTATGTTATTATATGTTAATTTTATACAATCTTATTACAATAAGTTTGACAATTTATACATTTTTCATAAAATATAACTGCATTCGTATCTGCAATATTTTTATTTCTTGTATATTTTTCGCTAAAATACTCTTACTTTCTACGTAATATTTCAGTTTAGCCAAAAATCGTGTGATTTTAGAAAAACACCAAATTTTCATAAAACTATGGGTGGGTGTCGGAGCAATTTCGATTACGGCTTCGTTTTAGTTAGGAAAGTAAGCTCTACAAGAATCACGTAATGGATATTACGGATTAGGGGAAAAAGTTGAAATTCGTCGGACAGTGTAATTGACGAGCGGAGCAGGGGTTGTAAAAATTTCCTCCGTTACGAGAGATCCTGTTTGTCGGGTTAGGCATTGACGAAAATCGAAGGCTCTTCTGTGTTATTTATGTTAATCGCTGTACCTCGGGATTATCGCTGGCCGGGTAAAGGATTCAGGGATTATTTATGACGGAATGGAACGAAAAATTAGTTACGACGCGTGCGCGCGTTTAATATATCTGGATCGGTAACGACGCGTATTTTATTAAATCGCTGCAACGTTGAGCGCGCACGTAAATGTTGCGTAGTATATAACAACCCGCTATAATTCAAAGGGGCAAAATATACTAGATACCGCGTTATTTATTATTATAATTATACATTGCATTTCGCGTGCGCGATTTACCGGGGAACCGAACGTTAATTCGAATATACCATACTGACCGATTTATGCAAGCCATTCGGCGTATTTCGTAGAGCGTAGCGCGAATAAAGCAGCAACGAAAGCAGCGTTTATCCGCGTAGCGTGGAAGCGCAGTCCCTCGCGAGAAGCCAGGCAGAAGCGGAAGCGGGTAAAATTTTTGGCCGCTAATCCGCTCGGGTGTGTGCCTGGCAATTAAAGCAGGCGGCCCGCGGTACATTAGCTGCGGAATTCTCGACATCGCTCAGGGTTGGCTGCGGCGAAGGAAGATTCAGCCGGGGGAAGCCTTAGAAAAGTGCAAATAAGATTACGCGCGTCTTGGAGCCGCGGCGCGGAGTCACCTTTCAGCTTTCTCTCGGCCTTAGACCGCAGAGCTGAAACAAAAGTAGCTAGACGACTGCTCGCGACTCTGGAAACGGAAGACGGGTGTACGCGAGGCGTACGCGAGCTAATGCTCATCCAGCGTGGAACACTCGTATACCTTTCCGTTCCCGTTCGCCGTGTTTCCTGAAATTGATCTTCGAAACAGTCGACAGTCGCGGAACGCGGTGGAAATTCGCGATTTATCGTCCTGTTTCATTTGTGCCAGTGACACGCTCGGTTTTAGCTGCGTTCGGGATCGAATAATGGCGCGTCTGAATGGTCTGGATGAGATGCGGTATATCGGAGTTTTGTCTAGATTTAGATTTATGGTCCAAGGTTTCAACGTCTGCGTGAGTAATTCGAAACCAACGTCGCTGATATCGCGTCGGATTTTTAGAGACTCGGCCATTGTTGCCGAAATTCCCTCAAAATTCGCTGTTAATCCAGAGGACCTAGGAATTTTCCCGACTCGGCAAAAATACACGCAATTAGTCGGCTGGGTACGACCCTGCTTTAATCGACGTCGCAACCATATAGCCTGAAAAGAAGGGAAGCCCCGCGTTGCGGAAGCCATGGCATAAATTTACCATAAAATTCATAAATCATTCGATGAGCGAGCGACATACGCGACGAAGGATCACCGTGGCTCCTTTAATTCGTCCTGCACCCGTAACTCGCTCCGAAGCATCAGCGAGAGTGCTTCTCTAGAGAGAGATCCTGCTCGCCTGGTTCGCGTAATCGCGGCTAACTGGAACCGAAGAACTGTACGTTCGATTCGATCCATCGACTGCGAACTTTGGCGGAAAACGCGTTTGCCAAACTCGCGCTCGCTTCGTGGCCCGAGATTCGCGAGTTGCTTTGGGAATCCGCAAAGATGAACTCTCGAACGCGGTCAGCGAAGGGAGAGGATCGGTGTTCCGTGACAATAACACCTTGGAACGGGGAAACTTGGATCGCGAGATCGCGGCGACAATAGACGGTGGCTTGCCGTTGCCGCGGGATCCGGACAAAGGGACACGGGGACGCGGAAAAATCGTAATCTCCAGAGCCGCTTACAAGTTTCGCCCGGTCGGTTGACGAGGTCGTAAATACGGGAGGGGCGGCGATGGAAGTGGGTCGAGGTGGGTCGTGGTGGATCAACGGCTCGACATACGCCGCCGGAATGACGAGTCTGTGCTCGATGAGCAGAGGGGAGTGAAACTCCGTGGAAAGTATATCGCCCCGTGGAAGACCGAAAGTTCCGCGCGAATGCCAGTTTTCGTCCGTTTCCGAGCGTATCTCTAGCCAGTTTCCGTGTCGTTCGCCCTCCATCCCCGTTGCGTTTGTTTCCATCTCTTTCTGCTCCTCGGCCCGCGCCTCGGCCCGCTTCCGGTTCGTCCGCGGTTCTATTGTTCGCGCGATTTTCACGGTTCAAAGGCGACGGACAGCCACGCGATGGTCTGCCAAGTTCGCCGACAAACTTCGGCAGCTTTCAAGCAAACGCGGCCGACCGAGGCCGCGCAGTCGACCGCAGCCGGAACGCGATGGTAAGCCGAGTTCGTCGAGTCTCGCGTAAAAATATCCTGCAAAAATTCCCCGCGATGCGTTACGGAGTTTGTTTCCCGTTTCGCGGTGGGTTCCAGTTATCGGGGTTAGATCGCCAGATTTTGCGAGCTGTTGCCCTTGAGTGGTTTAGGCGAGCCGCGTGCTCGGCGTATCGGTAAATTTTAATCGAACCTTTCATCCTTTTATCGACCACCGAGTTTGCATTTTGTTTCCGCCAGTTACGCGATAAATAATGACCTCCGGAGAGAAAACTGCCAATTAATCGTAGGAGCGGAAATACTCGGAACGATTATCGGAATAAACGACGGATCGACTGAACGAGTATCGACGAGTGGAGGTTTAGGTTAGGTTAAGACTGAAAGACGAATGGATTGCTGGAATGTTTGTTTTAAACATGTATCGTACGAGCGTGTAGCGTACGTGAACGAATAAAGGGTGATCAAACGATGAAACAGGGGGTCGTGGTATCGAGAGTCATAAAGAAGAGGAGTCGCATTGTCGGTCAGTCATAGAGTCGGTGCAATTAGTCCTAATACTACTGGAATTTTCTTTTAACTGACTTTTTCTTCTGGTAGTGGTTGTCATAGAATGTTTGGTATAAGTGTGAAGAATGTTCGTGTGGAAGAATGTATGTGTGTGACGAGTATGACGGAGAGTCGTGAAAAACAATTAGTGGGTGAATGACAGTCATCAGAAATAGACGCTGTGTGTGAAAGAGTCCTGAATAGATTATATCGCTGTGAGAAGCGAATTTATTTCATGTGATTTAATTATAATTTATGTTGTGTTGTTATACTGTTCAATAAATATTGTTAATAATTTATCCATTTACTCACATTTCTGACTGGTAGTGACTGAATCTACTGACGTTTACTGCATTATGTCTTCCTGAACGGGCCCTTTTAAAGCCCATCTAGAGGACAAGCGCCTCCCCGAAGGAGGAGAAACTCCCTCCACGACAAGATCAATCGCACCCCAATAAACTCTAAAAATATCCTACAATACTACTTTACGTTTAATTTCCTCGCGATTAATATTTATCTCCTAATTAGCATATTTTAGAATTTAACGTCCCTTTCTTCTCGAAACGAAACGTCGCGATTCGCATATTTTTCTCGTCTCGGTATTTCCCGTCCGGGCAGACCTGTCTGGTACTTAGGAGGTAGGTAAGCTGCCGTCTGTTTTTTGGAAAGAGAAAATATAGTTTGACGAAAGAAGCGTGTGCTCGTGTAAAACGAGGGCCCCCGACGTAATGAACCTACGCGTACTACGAACGGAGTGCCACTTCGTTTGCAAAATTGCTCCACGACAAACAGAAGCCGAGTTACCCTTCATCCGCTGTCCCTTCCGTTTCCATTCTTCCCCCGTCTCCATTTCCTCCTCGCGTATTTTCGTTTATAGACACGATTCCGCGCGAGCGAAGGCTCGATTCGGGAAGCTGCGGAAGATAAGTGAGATCGAAGACTTTAATAGGGCGCCTATTCCCGAGGAATTCGAATATAGAGATAACCCCCATAGGTAATTGCGATATCGGATGCAGCCCGACGGGCTTTTGTTCGTTATTCGCGGACCAACATGGCGTATCGTGAGTTCCGATAACACTGTTCAACGCGAATTTTAATCTGTAATATCCATTCGGTATTTCTCGTAGAGTTTGCTTTTCTCGCAACGAATCCGTAATCGAAATTGCTCTATCACCATCGGTTCCTGGAAATTGCGAATTTTTCTAAAAACGCACGATATTTCGGTAAAATGAAGTATCACGTGCAAAAATAAAAACGCTAGAATGTTCGCTCTCGGTTTAAAAATTAGGTAAGAGTATCCCGAATTTACGAGTGTCCATAATCATAATTATTTCTGTTTTTAGATAACTATAATTTGTCACCAGATTTTGAAAATAAGCCATAGAGTGTACTTTCTACGTGTATTCTTCAATTTTTACAAGAATTTCTTTACCTAACACGAATTTACTACACGGTGTCGTATTTCGCGGATTTTTCCGAAGAAATTAAATAAATTTCTCGGTTCGAAAATGGCGAAATTTCGAGAATCCCGGGTACGGGGCTTCCAAAAGCTGCGCGTACGCGGGTGTCGCGAAAACTTTTCGAGGCAGAGGTATCAAGAGGTCTCGTTTCGCGAGCACACCTGTAATTTGTTTCGAGTCGGCTACCGCCGTAATTATTCGCGACGGCAGTCTGCGACCGGAGTGTCGGAGCCGGCACCTATTTGCGCGACACTATTTCCGCGAACGAATGAAAACCAGGCGACGAAGATAGCGTGGAACTTCCGGGGAACGTTTAAGCTTTGTCCCGGAAAATACGCAAAGGGAACGTTCCTTTTTTCCCGCGAGCGGAATCCGCGATCAACGAGTGGACGTTTCGCGGTAGTTTCGCGAATCGTCTGAACTCGGATCCTCTGTCACCGTCATTGCCGCGAAAATTTCTTTGCCGGAAGAAACGGAAAGCTCCGTAACGTCTCCGTTAATTGTCGCGACTGGAATTTGTATTCCCCGACTGGCTGTTCACGTGGACGTAAGAAAAAAGGTGGATCACGACGCGTTTTAAAAGCGACGTTTCGCGATGGAAAATATTTTTGCACGAGCGCGTTCGCGATGGATCGGTATCCTGCATGGACAGGTAACAAGTTCGTTGGAAAACAAACGCGGCGGACCCGCGTTTCACGGGCTTTTAGAAACTTGGAAAACGCGACACGGTTACGGCCCTTCGAATTTTTCCGCGCTCGCGCTGCGTCCTCGCTTTTTAATTGCATTCTGGAAAACGTTCGATCACCCGCAAACAAATCTTGTTTCCCTTTACATCCCCGTCCCGTTTTCCCTTTGTTCCCTTTCGTTTGCTCTTCCTTCACAGCCCGTCCCTTTTTCTATTTCCGTTTTAACGTCCTCGGAGAAGGATCGATGTTTCCGCCGGGTGAAAAATACAAAACGGGACCTGGTTGCGCGGCGCGATTTCCCCGGCCATTTTGAACGCTGACAAAGAGGCGATAGTAAATCCTGAATATAATGTAACAGGCCGGCTCGAGTGCGGGTGCTCGAACGGTGTCTCGTATAACGAGCCGGCTCCATGGGAAACGCTTCCCGAAGACAGTGAAGAATTACCGTGACGCGAGTACACAAAGCGTCGCCCTGGCACGAAGCTCGATCGTTAAGGATCTCCGAGCTTTCGTGCTTCTTTCCAGGCTGCAGCGGAAAAAGCTACGCGAACGTTTCCGTCGCGACCACGAGTCCCGATCGTCTCGAAAGCGTGTCCGCCATTTCTAGCCTTTCGCGAACGGTGTGGTTTCGAGTAAACCGTACCGTGGGCCCGAACGCGATGTTCGTTCAAAATTGCCAGCTACTCGTTTCTATCTAAACGACGTTGGCAATGTGGACATAAAACAGTTCACCACTTAGCACTATGCCGTCCGCACGTCTAATCGGGATTCTTTCGTTTGGTGCCGGTAGCACTGACTCGCCATTTGCGCATGACCCCAACGTGGTGCCACTAGACAGCATAGAGTTAACCACTTGCGATGGCAAGAAATTCACAGACGCGTGTGTCAGAACGGTCCAGTGATTCGGTAACAATTGCCTAACGACGTGTGTACCACGTCGTTGGCGATTCTGCGACAAAAGCATTACGACGTGCGTGACACGTCTTTCCAGCGCAAGTGGTTTAACTTGAGACGTGCGGTCCTAGGGCCACAACAGCGAGCGCATACGCGTGTTTTCGGCCATAGCAACGCGTTTACGTGGGACACATTTATGAGTCCTCGGCCCTATCAGTTGCTTTACGAGCAACTGATATATATATATTCGAGTTCCTTGGCCAAATTGATGGTTTCCGCCGAACGCGTACATGCGGCGCTCGTCCACAGGGGGTTAAACGTGTCCTCGCGTTTGAACGGGGTGCCGTAGTTTTGAACGAGATCGCTAGCTCGTTTCACGTCGCGGGTGCGAGAATGGCACACGGAAAATGGGAGACGTAGCGCCATTATGGTTGCAGTTCTTGCCAGGTCGTTGGATCAGGTTAACTCGAGTAATTCGCGCGATGCAGGGGTATTTCTCTCCGCGTTAAGGTTCGCCTTTGACCCTATATTGCTCATCGTCTCGAAGGATTCGAACTCGGTGGGCAAGTTGGGTGTCGTTAAAGCGGCGAAGTATGTTCTTCGCGGCGGTAGTTGCGCTATCGCGGTTTTATTTTTAGAATCTGGCATACCCGCTATTTCAGACACCGTCCAACGAACTTATAGCTCGGTGGAGATTCCGACGCATTAAGCTTCGAGTAACCTTGTCACTGCGACTGTGACTCTTTGCTAAAGGAATCCCTGAGTTTCGAAGCGCCCAAGGAAAATGGTAAAAGGTTTACGCCGTAACTCGATATTTCGAATGCGTTTAAGTCGAACTTTCGAACGTCAAAAATCTCCATGGCGGGGGCCGCGACGAACTCGCGGAAGTTTCGAAGAAGGGATAAGAAAAACGACGGTGACTCAGGTTTACGTAACGCGGGGAAAAAGCGTGGGCAATTTCCCGGTCCTCTAGGAGCACGGGCTTTTTCGAACTTGAATATCGATCGCGTGCTATTAGATTCACCGCGGCTGGTTGCGCACGGCCGATCGTTAGAAAGATTTATGTCACAGTCTACAGATTGATTTACCGCTCGGCCAGGCCTTTCAAAAGTGCAGGAATAAACGTTGCGACAAAACGCGCAGGACTGCGCGCGATTAGCGTCGCGACGCGTTTTACCCGCACCTGTCCACCTTCCTCTTTTACCGATCGAATTCGCGAAAAATCGCGAAAAATCGCGAAAAATCGCGGAACGTTTCGCCGCTTCGAGGATCAGTCCGATTTAACTTTCATCGGTTCGAATTTATACCTCGTTATACTTTAGACTATTCAACTGTATACTTTATCGTATCCCATTATACGACGAACTTCCGCTCCGAGTATTTGGCGAAACGCTATACCGTAGCCGTCACTCGTATCCACTGCTTGCCAACCTAAATAAAGTTTCTATGCCGGCCGTGTCCTTTAAATTCCAAATCCCCGGATGTATAAATAATACGAAGCATCGAAAGCACCGATTAAAATTTATATCTCCTACACGGTGCTCGAACCGGCTACTAGCTTCCACACCCTCGAACGCTAAACCCGTTGGGCACACGCGGCGAACCTTTTTGCGCGTAGTAGAAAAATAACGACAGCGGAATTTGTATGGCAAGTGAGAGTACCGGTGGACGATATTCGCGTCGAAGGATTCAGCTGGAAGCTTACAATTGACGCGAGAGAGCGGTCATCTTGGTACACCCGGCGAGACGAAAAAGCGCGAAAAACGCGCGGGCGGTATTTGCATATTTATATTTCTCGCACGCAACGAATCCGCGCGGCTCGTATTTGTTTAATAAATACATTTCCGGCCTGGCCGTCTCTCTCGCGGATATTCAAATTTCGACCACAGTGGCGGGGCGCGCGCGTGGAAATTTCGACGCTGCTCGAATATCGAAAAATCGTTTAACCCCCGCCGCGTGGCGCGCATTTTTCAGCCGATTACACGGCGCCGAAGCCCGTTTACAACGCGGCCGGGGTCGCAACAAAACGACCGCCCTTACGAAGCCGATTTCTATTTACCGCCCGCGACGGGGATTAATTCGTGCCGCAAATTTATCGAATTTCAATCGAATCGGATCGGAATTCGGCGCGAAGTTACATCGTTTTGTCGTAACGCTCGTGAAACGGGGATGCATAGATTCGACTATTCGCCATCTTCCGGAGACTTCGTTACCGATAAAATCGTCGCGAATGAAGATAAAGCTCGCGACGAATCCTAACGAACCGTTTCGGATACACTGGACCGAGTCCCGGAGTTGTTGAATCGCCCGAAAAATTTGGTTCCACGGACTTTGCGCGAATAGAGGGTAGAGGCGTACTCGATCTCGCAAAGAGACTGGCAATTACGCGCAGCCGATTCGTCGCACGATTCGAGAGTCCACTACGAGACGAGTTACTCCCCTTTCATCCCCGGCTCGACGATGAAACGAAACGAATGATATAAAACGGAGCCGCGGGAGCGCGGATATTTAGCGTTTTTCGATACGCAGCCAGACCGGAGGTGTTATTGCTGTCGGGCAGGAGCCCGCCCGGCTTTTGTTTCCCCTCTTAAAAATGGTTACAACGCGACCAGGGTGATTCCCGTTTCGACCGACGCGGCATCTCCGTGACCATTGCGATTCCCCCGGCAATAATGTTTATTACTCGTCGAATAGCCGTGGTTCGTTCGTTCGTTCTCGCCGGTTGTTTGCTTAATTTTTCTAATAAACCCGCCGATGGACGGTCTAGGGTTTACTGTCTGCCGGCAGTATCCGCGCGCCACGCTCCGATGGGGTCGATACGATCGCGTATATCTCTTCCAGTTACCGTTTCCAGAATCACTGCGACCCGCGACCACGATTTTTCACTCGAATCCTTACGCTGTTTACTCGTTTCGATAAACATCGGTCGTACGACGACCAACTCTACTTTCTTCGGCGAGTCGAAGTCGCGAGGAAATATCGAAGAAGCCTCTAGAGGTGGACGGATAATCGAAAATTTAATTTTCGCTCGTGGAAGGGTGAAAATGGTACGAGTTTCGAAGATTAAATTTTCGAGCGGTCTTCCGTCAAGATTCGTGACTTAAATGTTAAAATCGATCACTCCCCCAATTATGTGCGGTAGAGTCTATTTGTTAACTCGGAGATTAGGTACAATAATCGTCAGATGTGTAGAAAGTCTGCAATAGACAGAATCTCGACAAAGTTCGGTGCCCAGGCCAACGATCCTTTACTGATCGACTGTCGTCAAACCAGCAATTACAGCTTGAAAGATCGAAGTCAAAATGACCGGGCCTTCTGTCCTTGGAACTTTTTAAAGACTATCGAGTACGTGGAAAGAGAAAGAAAAATGCCCGTCAACCCGGGCGCGAGAAAGAAGCTATATTTGCGCGGGAGAGCAGTGTAGCGACATCATTCTCACCCTCGCCAATTTTTGCACTTAAAGGAGGTTCGAGGACTTGCGAGAAAGTCCTCGATGAAGACCCTCCGTTTCCTGTGTATACAATTTCCAAACTCTCCTAAGCATCCTCGTCTAGGGCAGGGCTTGCTAGATAGCCTTATTCATGGTTCACTAGCAGGCCCAGGATGAAACGCATCCCTTCCTTTCCCTTTCCTCCCTTCTAGCACCACCGTTACATCGAGGATACCTGCGACAAAATGACATCAACACTCTCAGAGCACTTACGCGGAAAAGTCGTGGTGGCCGAAGGGGTCATACATTAAGGAGCGAAGAGGTCTGGCTTGTAAACTAACTGCCGGACCCCAGGGTAATCCCCGGAATGACACTGACGACAGCCAATGCCATCCCGAGGACAATGCCTATGTTTCTTATTAGCCTGCAGTGTCCGTTGGTATGTTACGGAGGAAAAGATCGGAAAATACTCGACCTTATCATCTAGCATAGACATAGTGGCGGAATCTTAGCAGCTACACGATACCGTCAACGTTCGTTGATGTCGAGCTGGCGCAGCCATCCCTCGGTGACAGTGTAGCTAGAAGGGACGGTAGGAAAAGGAAGGGATAAGTTTCGTCCCGGGCCTGACAGCGGACTCATCGCTGAGGCTACCCTAGCAGGCCCTGCCTTAGACTGGGGATACTAAAGTCCTCGAAGTCGGAATCCATCTAGCGGCGAAGGTGAGAATGATTGTCGCTACAAGTATTTACCGATCCTTGATGTTATATTCCGTCCACGAGGTAGACCGGATCTCGTTTTTTCCCCGCTCGAGATCGTTGTCTGGTGGACGAAATACTCCTCAAATACCGCGAGTTCCTGCCGAATACGGCGAGGAAAAGCGCGGTTAAAAAAGTGTCGGAAAATCGAGGGTCTAAGTCACCCTCTCGGCTACTACCTATATCTTCCCGAGTCTGCTTCAACCTTCCAACAATTTAGAGAGCGACTCTCTTTTCTACGTGACGAAGGTAACAAGAGGCAAATCGCTTTGTCAACGCACCCTCTTTCGCGCACGCGACCCTTGCGCCGGGCTCCCATAATTCACTCGACGTTATGCGATTCGTCGAGTTCCGAGCCGATAACTTTATTTAAAAAACGAACGAGAGGAATAAAGTGGAAGCGTAAGCTCGTCTCATCGCGTTCCCCGTTTCTGGAATAATGGATGTACCGACGTATCTGCGAATTTTATCGCCGCTGCCGGAAACCAGGGACCACGGGCAGAGATAGGCTGCGCGAACAATTCGCAGTCACGGCGATCGATGGATCGGCGAATGGATTAACGGAAGGAGACGTTTAAATCGCGCGTAAGAATTTCAGAAACAGGATTTACGCGCTCGTCGGGCTGTTGACTACGCGAGAATAATATTTCTACGAGTAATCCCGTTTTATTTCTACTCGTCGTTACTCCGGTTCAACGATATTTATTCGTTCCCAGATATTTATCGCGTTCGCACGATCAGGGAAGAAATTTAGCGCGTCGCGTTCCTATTTCAAGTCTCCCTCTTCGGGGGGAAATTAAAATTTCTCGGGGCAAAGAGGTAGGAGAGTAAAGAATCGCAGGTATATCCGCAGCGTCTCGCGGAAGTTGGCGAAAGTAGGAAATTACAGGGATCGACTTTCGTTAAGTTCTCCGACTGACCTGTTCAACGAGCCGAAATATAAAGTTGGCTAATGGAATGACCAAGGCTGTCGTTCGGTAATGGGGAATTAAGTTGTTTGCGAGTGGCAGGGGTGGCGAGTGAAAGAGCGCGAGTGTAGAGGCAGGGCAAATGGGCGAGGTTGAGAATTGATGCACGTCACGCAGAGCCCGATCGCGATCACGTGTCAAAGTGCAGGGAAAGGCGACGTTAAATGGGCATAACATTCCTATCGGTTTCCGTCGTTTTCCAGCATGGCTGGCCGATCGCAACAGGCTCTTCGCGGTGCTCTTGTTGCCCGTAGCGATATCTGCACGCGATGCTTCGTTTCACTTGTTATCGCGAACAATGGCAGACAGCTGAACAATCGCGATATTACAGATGATTATTAATACAGTTCGATTCATTATGCGGAATACTTGTAGAATTAATTAGCTACGAGCCACTGTTCATACCCGCCCCGCGATATCGTTTCGCAATGGTTATTGCGAAATCGAAGAAACGTTTGTATCGCTCACCGGCCAATCTGCCACGATGCTCGAATTAATCTTGTAGCGACTATCATTCTCACCCTCGCGAATAGATGGATTCCTACTTGAAGGAGGTTAGAGGAGTTTCTCGCAAGTCCACGGTGAATCCTGGACCTTCCGGAAATAGAAATTCCTATGCCACCTAAGTATCCCTGTCTAAGGCAGGGCCTGCTAGGTAGCCTTACCGACGAGTCTGTAGGGAGGATCCTCCTACCGCGGTTGTTGAAGTCGGCTTGTCGTAGGTATCCTCTATGTGGCAGTGATGCTGGGAGGGACGAAAGGAGAAGGGCCTACTAGTGGACTCATCCCCAAGGCCATCCTAGCAGGCCCTGCCTTAGACGGAGGGATACTATTGGAAGGTCTGGAAGTTATCATGTTTCCGAGGACATGCGAGAAAGTCCTCTAACCTCCTAAAAGTTAGGATCCATCTGGTGGCGAGGGTGAGAATGATGGTCTCTACGAGCCCACTAGCATGTGCGGGACGAAACGAATCTCTTCGTTCTCCCTTCGTCCCTTCTAGTTACGCCGCCATATCGACTGACCTGAACGAACGCAGGGCAGGATCCCCCGCAATCTCATAATCTTATACCGTAATCTTATATCGCGTAACCGTGACACGGTCGCGATGATACGTTCCGATGATCACAATCGCCAATGACCCGACATGGACGACCTCGAGCGACCTTCAATTTACCTCGCGCGTCGATGTTGCAATTTGCCTGCAGCCTCGAGCCGCTATGGATCGCGATAAAAGGACCTCGATCATCTGTTATCGCGAGCAGGTGAGATTAAGTACCAGCGGCTCGACCTCGTGTGCAGATTCGCGGTGGCAAGCGTGTGTTTACGGCGACGTGGCAACTTACCGTCGGGTATTCACGCGTGTTCATGCTTCGCCTTATTTCGCGATATACTCGTTGCACTCTCGCGGGGTTAATACGCGGGGAACAGTGGAAGGGCGTGTCACAGAGGCGACGTCCACATTAAGGTTTCAGTAACAAGCCAACCGCGATTCCTGGCAACTCCGTAAGCGACAATTCCCCGACCTCGCGTCGCGTTACGTCTAAATCCACGGATGAAAGTCGGGCACCCTCTCGCATGGCGGTTTTTAAACGGTTGCCCGAGCAAAGCGGCGATGAATATTTGAATCCGGGTCGGAGGAATCGCGAGGTTCGAAAATTATTCCGGCAAAGTAATTTCGGTCCTATTATGTACATTACCATCCACTAACGCAGTTTTCGTCTGTCATCGTTACAGCGGGGCGTTTCATTTGCCCGGCAACGCGATTTCACAAAGGTTCCCCGCTAAACGATGAAAAGTGCACGGTTAACGTCGTTCACGAGCCCCCGGTAGAACTGGCGCGTATCGATAAAGTCATTTCAGGAAATTAACTGCACCGTGCCCAAGTGCCCGCTTTTAGTTACAAGAATACGCTCTAACGGTTATTTTCCACGCTTCGGCCGCCTCTCCCGGCCGGGACGTTGATTTACGAGAAAGAATTAGAAACTTGAGACCGAACTTTGCGAAACGCTGTCGGCCATGGTTGATGGAATGATTTTTGGCGTTTAATCCATCGGTACACCGTGCAACCCGAGAACATCGCCGGAACTTTTCCAACGGTTCTCGCCAATTACGCTTTACCTCGTTACATCTTCTTCCCTCTGCCTTCTGACTTTTATTTTAACATCGGACTTCCTGTCGGTAGCGAGTTAACGGTGAAAGCTTCTTACCGTCGATATCCATCTCGCAGCCGAGAGGAGAGCACTCGTTTCTCGTAAGCTTTCCTTGCTCTACGCGATAATTGTCCTTCCCTTTGTCTTTCCCTCTTCTTTCGAATTTTAGTCTCCAAAGTTTAGGTTATCGTTCGAGTGTCGAAGTGCGAAAAGACACGAGCGATACAGAGCTTTCGGTCTTCCAACTCTGATAGAGGACACGTCGCTCGGATTTACTGCTTCGTAAAGTCCCATCTCCTCCGCTTTTATTACCTTTACGTTACACGTTTCATAACGGGGCACATGGGAGCCCCGAAAGCATTATCCTCCGCGTGCTTTCGTCTTCCGGCCCTCTCTCCATATTTATTACCACTGGCAAATTTCTCGGGCAAACTTCGTTTCGCTCGGTACCCTTGCTTTTACGCGATGCATCTTGCTCGACTAGTCGAGCAATAGGGAAAGTCAGCTGATCGATGAGATTTCGCGTTTCGAGCCATCGGAACCATCCGATCCTTGGTCCTCGGCGTTTTTCGTTCGTTTCTAGGTCCCGTTTCGAGTTACGTCGGATTACCATCCGGCGATCTCTTTGTTCGATAAACGTTCGCCCAACGACTGGCTCGTATTTACCTTCGCGTGCAATCGACGCTCCATTTCGTCAGGCATGATCCCTTTTTTCTCCCCCAGCCATAGGTTGGCCGCGCGTGGTCGCGCTCACTCGGGCAGGAATG
>NW_016914697.1:17278-20838 GCF_001483705.2 Eufriesea mexicana
GAATGCCGGTTACAATCATAAAATCCGACGGTGGATATCGCCGTTTGCGATAGCGCCAGGAATAATCGCGTAATGGACGTGTCAAGGGCTTAAAAGTGTCCGGCACGATTTACTGCGCGATCCCGGTGGTCAGGGCGAAAACGTGCGCTGGAATTTTATCTCCGAAAATCAGGCATGTAACTGCCATAAAATCTCGATTTAAAGAGAGCAGGAAACGGTTATCGCCGGGCTCCCCTTTTTATAATCAATTATCGCGAACGGATCCCGTGAAATCGACGCGTTGATAAACGTCTCGCGATATTTCTCGCTCCAACCGATCCTCCATCCGGCCGAAGCTGCGCGATCCCGACCCGGAAAAAACCCCTCTTTTTCGCACGCAAATTCCCCGTTTCACGGGTCAAAGTGCCCCATTTCGTTTTGTTCGCTTGAAATATATTCGTCGTCTTTGGGATTTTAACAACAAAAAAGAATGAAAAAAAGGAAAAAAGAGAAAAAATAACTGGAAAAAAGGGAAAATGTTTCCTATGAAAGATGTCTGCTGTAGAATATATATTTCGGGGTCCCGATAGGGGTGCCGAAATGGTACTAAATCTATACAATTTTTTTTTCTCTCTCTATCTGCAAAACCAGCCATATTTTTTCTCGAATACTAACCATGATTCTCCTCCGTCTATAAAACTTCCTAAAGAATACCGACAAGTTTTATCACTCGCTCGATCGACTCGCCGCTTGAAATAGAACTTCGACAAACAGACAAATCTTCCTTTATCTCTGTTGCGATATTCGGAGAGACGGAGGAGGAATGGAGTATCGAAGACAGGCGAAATTAAAGGAATCGCCGTGCAAATCCGTCGATACGGCCAATGATTCGTTAGGCGCTGAGCTATAAACAGGCGGAATCGAGAGGACGATGCCGGTGTGGAAATTTCGAGTAGCGAAGAGGAAGGCGGTGGGGTAGAAGCAGGGGCAATCGCTTGACAAATAAGTGTCGAAAGGGACTTGGCGTTCTTCCATAGGCGTTCTAACGAGGCAGACTCCGATCTCGTTATTTCTTGGCGCTTCAGTTTTCTCGAGGGCGGCAACCGTTAGCCAAGCCTCCCGTGGACGGTTTTATCCATTTTCCGGCTTGTTATTCCGATTGGTAACGAGGCAGAATTTCCCGTGGACCGGCCGGAACACAACGTCTGACAGCGGCGAATGAAATCGCCGGCTTCGCGTCTCGAAATCAAGTTTCGCGATAGACGGCTCGGTCTCCGCCCGTTTTCGCTCGACGTGGCCAACAAAAGCGACTCGGAGAAACATTCGCGGGACGACCGACGGATTGACGTTTCGCATCGGCTGCAACGCATCCGGCACGACCAGTTTCCTGGCCGGTCTCATTTCCGCGCCACGTCGATTCGTTCGGCAAGCCTGATAGCGAAACCATCGCTGATCCAGCCGAGGGAATTATTTCGAAACGGTTCCACGAGCGATAAGCAATGGCTCCAGACGCGATATTTGCGGGCGAAGATTATTTTTGGATTGTTCCTCGATCTGTCAGTCATTTTTCGAAACGTATGGTATCGAAGGTTGATCGAATAATTTAAATTCGAGACGTGTACTCGGCTGGTATTTTAGGATGGAAGAACTAGAGGTAACAATTAACGATCATAGAAGGTGGTGGTTGATGAGAAGCGATCGCACAAAATATGTATATTCTCGTAACATCGTTAATGATTAATTAATAGCGTATTTCAAAGATAACGTAAAGTAAAGAGTATAATAAGATGGTCAGGAAGAAACACGAGTCAGGAACTTAAAAGCGTCTTGTCTCGTGAAAGGTCTATTTCATACTGTGGTCTCTGCTTAACTCCTTCCTGTGCCATTTAGCTCGACGAAATCCGGGTCCAAACGACAGACGTCAACTGCTTTGTAACAGAGATTATAAGAATCGGGACCAACTCTCGTGGCGTACTGATAGGAACTAATATTCACGATTGTAACTGGCAAAACATCATTCCGTGATGTTTATTAGTTAAAGTACGAAAGGGGTTAACTGCTCGATTCGTTACGAGTGAAAGCTTCGCCATTTTGACACTCCTTTATAAACGATCGAGAGTTTACGCGATCATAGGATTATCGCGATCCATTCGTCAGTGGCCGATGAGGCCCCGCCTGTCAAGATTGGTTCGTCCGATATTTTCTTGTGATAAATTTTCTAGACCTGACTCTATTCGTTAAACCCTCTTTGCTACATTGCCACGCTGGCAACTCACTCGTACATATATCCCACAAATATCCCTTACAATCGATCGTCTTGCACGCGGTCACTTTTGTTGAACACTCTCAGGCAAACATTTTCCACTCCTACGGTATTGGTTCGATGAAAAGAGTATTCATTGTTCTAACAAGGAAACGCGCGGGATAAGAATAACGAGAGATCTTTGCTTAACTCTCGGAATAAAGGATCAAGCTTTTATAGCGGAAGTTGAACGAAACGCGAAGTTCGTAAAGTTTGCGAAATTATTAGCGACACGGAATATCACGGACGGATATATTCTCCTTGGGTTCGAATTTCCCGTAGACTTCGAAGTTGTAGTTTTGGTTTCGTTGATTAAGTTCGATCGATTACGCGGAAGTTTCTCGATAATGTAAGATCGGCGGAACGTCAGACTGGTACTTCCCAGGGTTCTAACTGATACTCGTTTGCGTAAGAGTAACAGTCGTTTTACGACAGGCTAACTCGTAAAATCTCGACGGTCAGCTATTCGGCTGTTTGCGAGGGAAAGTGAACTTGTTCATTTGTCTCAAGATTTATGTTCGAAGACGAGCATTAATCGAAACGTTTCGTTGCATGAAACGGTTAGTATCCTCACTAGACGCGACTATTCCTCTTAATTTCAGAAGCAATTAATCCGTAATCCTTTCCACGGGACAGATACCTTTTACCCAGCTACACTTTTTCTGTACCTAGATACAGCTAGGTTGGAAATTTCTAACGTCTTCCAATGTGTAACACTTGAACGTGCCCGACTTATGACTTATCTGTACTACTTGATCCGTTATTACAGTTGTTCCAGATATACAAAGATTGCGATTAATTGCTAGTTGTGACTAGTTTGAATACAGAATTTATTATAAATGGAAATACGAAAATGAAGCACTTGCTAAGGGTATAATAATAATTAAGAACAAGAAATCAATAAAACCGAGGGAACGCAAAATAAAAGGCACACGTTGCACGGTATCACTGATAACGATTACTTCGTTATCAACGCGATCCATGTCTGACCAATGGCTGACTCCACTTCTTCGGACAAGCCTTAGGTTTTAGAAATTTTAAGAACGTTCTTTCCTCGATCAAGACGAGCAGAAAACTGATACCCTCTGTCTTGAAGACGCATTTATAACGAATGCGATTCGGTGCCCTTATGATCGGAGAACTTAAAACGAACAGCAGTACGAAATTATTCGTCTCGTAATGGATTTATCGCACAACCTGTCGGAAAATTGCGACAGTTCTTCCGTAACGCGATATTCTTACACAGCAGAGGGACATGGCAGCGATACGTGGAAGAGCG
>NW_016914697.1:20874-27541 GCF_001483705.2 Eufriesea mexicana
GAGCGTATTAGCCATACGACGATTCTATTAACCCACTGACTCGGAAACGTAACGTAGAATTTCTTATTCGCTTTACGACGTGTGAGCCAGATATTACTCTCCCCGGCGCGAAGGGTCTATCGACGATCTCGTCGTTCACGGTTCCCTCTTTTTCCAACGCGGCGAGTCGTTCGTCGAGGCAATTCCCACGGCGGCGCTAAATGTGTAAGCGATAAAAGTATCTCTGCCACGGAGAACGCGTCGTTTTATGTACTTTCTGCATTTCCTTAAGGTCCTGCCGGATACCCGTAAATTCGTCGCAGCTTCTTTTTCCCGTGGTTCTATCTCTGTCTCTATCTCTCAGCGTTTGCTCTCTGTTTCTTTCCATCGGTGTAAAAGTTCGCCGCTGGGGAGGCGTTGCATTTTTCAGACACCCTCTCTATCATCGAGCGATTTCGAAATTTACGAGCACCGTGGTTCGCGTGCTGCCATCGCTGATCGCGCATCGCTTAAGGGAAGAACGTGCTCCTTCCCGGACGAGGGCATCTCCGGCGCAACTTTTGTCGCAGTCACGGACGCGTAATTAACTCTAATCCCAGAGATTTTCGAGCGGCTAAGTACGACGTCGGGCTTCTTATTATCTCGAAGCTCGGAGATTAGTGGCACGGTATCGCAAGAACGCGTGCGTTATTTTATCGCGCGGTTTTAAAGGGAATGGGATAGCGGGAGGGGGGGTCGTAAAGGCGAAAACAGGGGTGGACAGCGACGGAGGCCGGGCCCATCGGGGGTTGAGGCTGCGTGCGTCGTGACAGTGCTCGGGCGAAACCTCGAAATGGCTTGAGCGATTGTAGCGAAGGAAAAAGAGGTAAGAGCTTTTCCTTGAGTACAGTTCAGCTTTGCGAGAGTTCTCTCGCACTCGTCGGTGTCGTCTCGAGTGCCGCTGCGATTGTTCGACGGTCGTTACCTTTGCTTCGCGAGGCTTCGCTTCGAATCGTCTCGATCGTTCCTTCGCATAGATGGAAAGGACGAATCGGTATATACGATTTAAGAAGAATCTCGACACTCGTTATCTCGACGGGAACCGAATTTTTTCGACCACTCCACGTTCTTTCCGAACCGACGAATGAAGAGACGCGCTTCGAAATTCGTTTATGCGACTCGCGTCCGATCCGGCAAGACCGCAGCAGCAAGGACGAAAGAAGAAGCTTCTCCTCCCAGAACCACGTATCGAAACCCTGGACGATTTATTCAATCGCGAGCTAAATAAATAGCACCGGTGTCCGCAACTGACAGCGTTCCGTTGCGTTGCACGCCTGACAGCAAATGGCACTAATTCTATTCAGTACCGCAAATGCTACGGCTGCAACTACTTCGATTCGTCCTGAACCATCGAACCGCCTTTGACCGTAACGATCGACTATTCCTGTGACCGGCAGTAACGCGTTAAACCCTCGGTCCTCGATTACACGTTGATTATAATGGATGGTTGGTCAGTCGTTTCGAAAATTCGATCCAGCAACGTCGAAACGCGTCGTTCCTTTCTACTTCCCGCAATTTTCAATTCTCATCGCGTCCCGAGACCGCGAGATACCCGATCGTAATAGAATCGTATCTGCCTAAACAAGTAGAACAAACTACCATTCGATCGGACAAGTAGAACAGGTTCGAAATCGAGGTAAGTGTAACGGAATAGAGGCTGAGCGTGATTAGACAAGTGAGGTAGAGGCAGTCAGACACGTGGAATAGAATGGTATCTCGTCGGACAGGTGGAATAAAGGCTACTATGCACGATCGAGCAGATGAAGCGGGATGGTTATAGGCTAGACAAGCGAGCCGAGATTCTCCTTCTCGGATAGATGGGCCGGGAATTTTAAAGCGCTCTTTAACTCGACACGCGATATCGAATAAAATAGAAGGAAGACCGCATCGACGGGTGGACGCGTACGCGAGGACGCGGGACGAAGGGCGTAAATCAAGTCGAAAATCCGGCCTGCACTCGGAGAGGGGACAAGCTGGAGCGGAGACGATGATCGATTTTCATAGCGGCCGATTTGTACCGGAAGCCCGGTCCTCGCCACGATAACAATTATCGCTAAGTGGCGAACGATGAGAGTGGGTCGAGCGGGAATACGAAACATGGCCCTCGTACGGCCGCTATTAGTGCCTCATTAATAACGTCGCTCGCTCGTGGTACCGGTGATTTAGTGGATCGAACGGCTCGGCGCGAACCATCGACGCTGCCCGAAAGAGAGAATAACGACCGACGACCACGTCAATCTCTTCCTGGCCCGGCTCCTCCGCCCCCTTCGACTCCACCTCGCTGCCAGAAATTCCCGCTAACGAAGACGTCGAGTGGCCCCTCGAACGAAAGAAACGAGCCGAAAGGCTGGAAACTGTCTGGCCGTCGGCCGAAGGATTCCATGCCGGCGAATCACGTCTGCTTTTATATTCGCAACGCGCTTACTCCGCGATGAATGGCGGCAGGGTGGAGGCAGCGTTATTAAGCGGCCGGTGGCGAGCTTTCCTGACCGAAGGAGCCGCGATGCACGACGTGTTCCGTGGCCAGTGTGGATCCGAGTGGAAAGCAATGCTCCGACGTCACACGCTGGCCGAGCTTTAATTAATCTTTCCCCGATATATCGGGGTCCCATGGCTAAACGTGGCCATCGGCCGAGTTCCTTGTAAATAGAGGAAACTACTCGTGGGAGAGACGCGAGCTCTCTTCGCTTTGTCCCGCGGGATTCGTCTGGCCGGAGGTAGATCTATCAGTTTGCCCGTTAGACGAAGGAAACGAGGAGATTCCGGGTACTCGGTGTATCGGATATACTTTTTCTTCCCGTTAACGAGCGCTGCGCGACTCACACGGTCGAATGCACCCCGTTCGACGAAAGAGGATTCGGATCCGCTTCGAGACGAGGGTAGGTGGTACCGTAACGAGAACGTTCGCGAATCGTCTCCACGCGAATATCGTGGGATTCGAGAAGAGCCCGGGAATCTTCGTCTTTCGACATTTGTCACGGATCGTTAATGCCGCTCGAGACATCTCCCGGCGACCCTTAGGGATTACGCATATGTCTCGGGGTCTATTCGCATCGACTCGATTCGAGTGTAAAATTTTTACGCGCGCAGTTTTATCGCCGCGAATTGCGAGACTGCGGCTGTAAAAAGGCGCGTACCCCGTACGTCGTTCTTCGCTTTACCACGGTTTCCGAGACGGAGAGTCTGAACGGGAAGATGGAGAAAGTTGCGAAGAGTTTTCGTCGATTCGCCATGGCGGAATCTGCCTCCGCGTTTTGGCACGGACTTTATCGCGTATCGGTTATGCAAAACGGTGGACGCGGAACGATGACAATTAAAGATAAAGGAGACGGGCCGGTTCTCCAGATTCGCGTGCAGGTCAGCTGCTTCGCGACCTATGCGAGCCGGCGGGCGGTGATTTCCGGTTTGGCATGGCGCACCGGACTCGGCACATTCGACATCCGGCTCTCGCCTCTTGGCGGGGCTTCAGAAAACTTGCGAGAGCCGTAAGCTCCGCAGTGGAAAGTGTATCAATCACTCGATATCCGTGGCTCGAAAAGCGACCGGCCTATGTATGGCTGGCGAGCAGTTTATTTCAGCGTAGATTTTCCTATGGTCACGTGATCGTGGCACGCGGCCAGCTCGGAATTACTCGCGTATCTGTGAGCCGCTGGAGCGGAGGTCTGGCTGGCCCCCGGAACGTTTTCCTCCGTTTGCCGGTGAGAATCGAGATAAGCTCTTCGAATTACCCCGCGATGTCGCGTAGACAGGTAATTTTAGATAGATTGTACCTTATCGGTAGTTGTCCGCGTTCCATTCCCAAGTCGCTTTCTCGAAGGGAAGATTAATCCGTGAATGGGAACGCGAGACGTAGCCGCAGTCGCGGAAAAATTAAGAGATCGAGGGTTATCGGTGCGCGTTAGCCGTTCGATCGATCAGTCTGTGCCCGGACTCGGTATCCGCGGTAGCGTAATCCGTACAAAAGGATCGGCAAACGAAGCACCGAGCCATCGATCCATCTGCTCATCCTATCGAGCCTGTTTACCGCCGGTAACCCTGCAATCAGTGCGCGTGGGCGCTGTACCGCTTGCACAGAGGCAGCACTCGATAATGGCGGAGTGGAGCGTGCATCCGGGGTTGTCGTGGCGATTTTTACGACGACGGGGATGGACGACGCCGTCTGGACACGAGGGTTCTCCAATTTAATTTGCATAGCCCGACGAGCCTGGCCAGCGTGTTCCTTTGGTCCCGCGGTCTCGCTCGAAATCTCGGCTCGTTTACGCGACAGCGTAACAGCCGTCGTAATCGTACGGATCAGGAGGCGCGCGCGGATCACACGACGCATTACTGCGTTGCCGCGGAATTAATCAAGCCTATCTATATTAGAAGGCATGCTCTGCGGTCAGATTAGAATCCCGAGCAATCCGCCGGCTCCGGATGGACAACGCCGCTGTTAATGGAACTCCGTGCGGCCAAGGGTTTCACCGACCCTGTACATATAATATCCGTCGCGCCGCGTCAAAGAATCCCGCCCTCTCGCGGTCGCTTCATAAGAATACCAGTGGAAATTGTAATTTTCGGCCGTCCCTCGGGGGATTCGCGCCGGATTAATAGACCGCCGCGCGCTCACCCCAATAAGGGGCCAACCGACGATTTTTCTCCGGGGTCGAGGATGCAATTCCGATCTCCGGGCTGATTACCATCGACGTTCTCTGTCTCGCGATGGGGAATATAAACGTGAAAAAATCGACAAAATTCCACGGACGTTTGAGCTCGTCTTTCGCGCGGCGATGGCAAAGAGGAATATCCCGGTCTCGCGACGCGAAGCGGAACGAAATGCTCTTTCGCGAAACGCGAGACAGCTCTAATTCCTCCTCAAAATTGCAATAACTTCCGAAATATACGAGCGCGCGCGAACTTTCTTTTTCCCCTTCCGGGCTCCTATTTATCCGCGTTATTTACGAGAGCCAGCTTCTCCCGAAAAGATTACGCCGGCAACGGATCTAGCCGCGTTTATTTTGAATACTCTCGTTATCGCGCTTTTTACTCTTTCCAATTATAAACTCCGAGCGACGCGCTCTTATGTCCGATACACCAGCGATATAAATCACGCGTCGCGTCAATTACGTTCCGATATTTGACTTGCGATTAAAAACGGGAATACGGGCTACGCGTCGTATCAGCTGCGAGATGAATTTATATCGCTCTCCGTGGCTATTTTTCCGCCGCGGTATTTGAAATAACGATATTATTTCGTCGTTCGATAGCCGCGCGGAAAACGGGAAAAAAGATATCAAGCCCCGGCGCGGAAAATTCTTCGTCCGTTTCAACGTCCAGTTGAAACTGGAGTGTCACGAAGATACTCGTCGCGGGGAACATAATTGTCCGTTTCGTAGATTATGCCGGGGGATGGTGCAAGAAAATGAGCAAAATAGTAGCAGTTATTGCCGGGTAAAAACAAAATGCCCGCGTAGTTCGATAGGCAATAACAGGACGAGTTGGAACGAGAGAGAGAGAGAGAGAGAGAGAGAGAATGAGAGGGTACCATAACGTATCATCGGTAGTGCTTAAAAACAAATGGATCCGCTGTGCTCTTGGATGTTTACGATCGTCGATCGTAACCGTAACCGTTCGATGGATCGTAACGATTTCTAGTTAGCCACACCTGATTCCGCGCGATCCTCCGGCAACAGCGAATCAGAAGCGCGAATAGAGCTTTCGCTGTTTCTTTTATTCCTTTTCTACGCTTTAACGCGATCGTTCCCGTCCGATGCTACACTTTCTCGCCTATTTCGTCGCCATAATTTATCGCTACCTACGCGGTGGCGATAAACGGGAATGACAGCAAGGCGAATTGAAGACGCGTCGTGACGAGGGAAACACGACTCTATCGAGATGCGCGAGTTATCGTAAATTTAATTCGCGTCCGGTTAGAGGAGACTAGCTCGCAGAGAATTAGCGGGGAACATCGGGGAACATCGGGCAAAAGAGCGAAATTGGAATCGATTCGACGTGAAATAAAGTTAAAACTTACGCGGTGGTTATACGAAGCTTCATTTCCCGGCTCTCGATTATCGGAACGCATAAACGGGAATTCATCCGCTCGGAATGGTTCGGCCATCGCGGAACCGTTTAAAACCGGGAACCGTTAAAACGAAGCAACGGGCACAAAGGTGGATTTCCAGCGCCGCGTGTTCTCCTGCCTAAGATAATAGGATCGCCGGTAGAAATTTAATGCGCGATCGATCATCGTGCAACGCGTCTTCTCTGCCCGCGTAACCCCGTTAGCTCGTATCGGTATGTAAATTCGCGTCTCGTTTTATTAAAATTCCTTTGTCCGCGCGATAATCGGATATCAGATACCGATAAAGAGACCGACGTACGCTGCATCGTGCGGGGCATTCGTGGATGCGAGTAACGCAGCATCAATTCGTGCCCCCCAATTCGCGTCCGTGCCCCGCGTCGATTATAAACATCGCCGAGTACCCTCGCGTGTTGTCCCTCTCGTCGATTAATCCGTTTGCCGATGGGAACCGGGACAAGAGGGTCGGAAAGAATATTTCGTATAATCCACGACGACGCGAGGGAGGGGGCTCGGTCGAAATCTCGCGTGTTGTTCTTGCCGCGTCGGTATTTGCTCGTCGATTCGAGTTAACGAGAGCGTCGGAGC
>NW_016914697.1:27669-31430 GCF_001483705.2 Eufriesea mexicana
AGCGTCGTAGCGATTGGAATTACCGGGCAAGGACCGGAACGAATACCGGCCCGTAACTGTTTCCGTAGCAGAGGGTATTACAGAGGGCTTAGTAGAGGATGACACCGAGGATAGGAGTAAAGGGTGAAGAGAGATTAGAGGATCGGGACGAGGAGAAGCGAGGAGGGATCGCGGAGATAGAGGAAGGTGTGGCTCTGCCGAGAATCACTCCGGTTCCCATCAAAGACGTTCGTGCCGTGAATTCCGCGAAAGATAAATTCCCCCGGCGATATATATCCATACCGCTGAATTCTTTCCCTTCCCTTTTCTCACCCTGTCCGGCACCGCCATCTTCCCGCTTTTCTTTCTCGGCTCGCGTTTCTTATTTCTCCGTTAGACGTGCACCAGAGACGTGGTCTATGATCTCTACCGCTTTATACGCACAAAGCTGACGTTACATCGTTTCTACCTTCTTGCCCCTGCTTCGCATCTGATCCCTTTCTTTTCTTCCCCCTCTCTCCCGGTTTTCTCCGACCAACCTGCGCTGTTATCTCCTCACCTGCGAGAATTTCCCTACTTCGCGATTTCTCGACCAAGTATTCGTCAAAAATTTTTGAAACTGCGGACGGTGGATTTGATCGACGGTATCGATTGAATTCGGGAACGTCTGTGTACCCTTTCGCGTTTCGCGGAGGAGCGTCGTTGCCGGTTTCCTTGAGACGAACGCGTTTCGAACCCGACGAGGTTTTGCATCCCCTGGACCACGTCCGAAAGTCGCACGATTCCAAAGGGAAACACGGTTGAAACGAATTCTCTTTTTCCCCCCTACTGGATTATCGTTTGTCGGATTCCGGCTTTCCTGTCGCGCAAGGTGGCTGTGCAAGCTTGGACGCCCTTTCCTACGAAGCATCGGGGAACGCCTTCGACAACAAATACATTCGTCAGAGTTTTATCGACGACCCATGCTTTCTATCTTTTCTGACAGTTCGTTCACGGGAAATGAATTCGTTCCGAAAGATAAACACTAGCAGCCCCGGGTTTTAATATCGTTCCCCGATTTACCTCGTAGGTGATTGATTACCCTTGTACCCTCGGCCCCTGCCCGCCTCGCGGGCTTCGATATCCATTAGAAAACAAAGAGTTCGAAACCTTTCACGCAGGCGAAGCAATTTAAATCCATATCTTTCAGTAAACCAGACAAAACGCGGCGATAAATACCGGTCGCGTTCAATTATACTATTTCTGTCGGAGTCAAGCACTCGACGAAACAGACACAATGCGCCCATTAAAAGCATTGTACCCTACAGCTGTGCACTTCCGACGCTCGCGGAATTGGCGCAACAAATTCACCCTCGGTAGCAGTATCCCCGAACGATTTTCTTTACGGCGCCATTAAGCTTGGAAATAAGTAGCGATTAATAGCGCGACGGAGCGAGATCCTATAGCGGAGGATGGCCGGGGTTGGGGCTGCGGGGGGCGCGCGAGAGGGTGGCGCGACGTTGGAAGAACTTCCAGCGAACTTTCCACGGTATCACATGCGTTTCGCGAGACTAAGTTTCCCCCCTCCATCCAACGGCTCCTGCACCCTCTGCTCCGCTAGCTCGTGAAACGTTCGACAAATCTAGTATTTCCAGGGGCGGGCAGGATTAAAGGCGAAGCCGAGTTTCCCCGATTCCTCTTCGCAAATTACCGGAATTCCCCGGGCGAACTCGCATATTTCACGTTTGATGCGCCGCGAACAAAGGGAATCGGGACGCGGAGCTTGGATTCTCTTTAACCGGGCTAAAAGATGGAAAGAGAGAGAGAGAGAGAGAGAGGCGAGAGGAGAGACACCGGGTCTCGCGAGTCGTGTCCTCGAAGATGTCGAGCAAAGTAGCGACACGGCTACGGAGTTTCGCGAACGAGGGAAAAGGAGTTTATCCAGTGACGCGAGGTGACAAATCCTCTTAACCGTTTTACAACCCCGTATTGTCGCGACCCGCGTGCATACGCGCAAACGTGCCGGCGTAACGACGTCGCGTCGCGTCTCTTTGTTTGCTCTTTCGCGTTTCTTACCTTTCCCAACTCCTGCGCTGTGCCCTGCGTCGCGGGTTAGCGTTGCTCCTCGTGGTCGCTCGACAAAGGGGCACGTGGTGGTGTAGATGGTCGTTTCGTCACCGGTTAGATCTAGTCTTTGCGATTTCACACAGCACTACGCGTTTGTTCGACACTGAGCAACCTCGCGATTCGTTCGACCGCGACCGACTGAGGTTCTTAGGGATTAGGCGAGACTGTAAACACTGACCGAGCGCACGCACCGGAGAATACCGACTGTCGAACGACGAGGTTTAACTTGTTTTGAAAAACTTGAGCGAGGTCGTTTGCCCGATTGCGACGAAGCGTATACGTCGTCAGAGTGAACAAGGAAAACGATAAGCCAACCTGTTTTCGTTATCTCCTTGACTCGCAGTTTAAATTCCGATGCCACGTGCCATAATCAACAGCTTCGTCGACACGGCGAGGAGTAACGCGTAACTGAAACAGAAAAACATCGGTGGAAATTTACCACGTGTCTGACCCGTGTCGTTCATGTTCGACCCTATCTACGAACCTCGTCTCTCACTCGTGATACGCATGTCTCGCGCGATGTCTTACGCGAGGGGGTTAACCTAGCGTCACCTCGTTGTTCCGCGTAATCTTTCAAGTAGTACGAAGCAGGGTGTTTATTCCGCGAATAAAAAAGTTGTACGCCGATTTTGTCGAAATAGAGATACAACGGGACGGTAAAAAATGGAATATTTTTTCGACGGAATTAATCAGCGCGTAAACGTCGAGATAAATACAATACAGAGAACAAATACTTTTCGCACCCGCCGTATGTCCATACAAATTTACCCCATTGTTTTTGAGCGCCGAGTCCATTCTCGTTGAAGTGTTTCCCACGTATTCAGTTACGCTGTGTGTATAGGGTAGCGTAACTGGGTTGCAACGCGGGTTGATTAATGAAAGATTCGAGTCCAGCGGACGCGGAGTTTATCGATGCCGCGTGCCACGACCCAGAATTTATCTCGGCTCCCGGTTCCCGTGCACGGAGAATTTGTCATCGCGCGAAATTACCACGACCCGAAAATCATCGTCGATCATGCCGCGAGATATTCTACGTTATCGGCGGGCATGATTCGGAATTTATTCCGCGATCGGTTATCACGACCCGAAATTTAGCGGCGCCCTCGAGGGTTTTACGAGGCGAAATTTATCGGCATCGATTTTTACGACCCAGAATTTATCGGTGCCGATTTCCACGACCCGGAATTTATCGGTGTTGATTTTCAGGACGAGCAATTTATCGGCATCGATTGAAAATTCGATCGATATTTATCGATACACCTCACTACGCGGCGCGGCAAACTCGCGCAAATGCGAAAACCTCATAACGCGAAATTTATCGATAACGGTTCCTTCAACGCGGCACGCATCCATATCGATTTTTTATCGACACGCGTTTGTCACCTTTGTTTCGCGTGCCGGAATTTTACCGAACACGGCGACAAAGAACTGCCTCTTCCTTTTTTCGCTATTTTCTTTCTTTACTTTCGCATGTCGATGTGTCGCGACATCGAATTACTTTGTACGGTCAAAAATTGATTCCGACTCGTGACTCGGCGCTCCGAGTAATCGGCAATTATTAACTTCCGTTTTGAAAAATTGACAGAGACCCGATGTCGACGGTTTCGTTGCAGTATACTCGTTTTAACGGAAGCACGACGAGAAAGGAAGCAGACCTATCGGGGAAAGCTCTGACG
>NW_016914697.1:31446-43809 GCF_001483705.2 Eufriesea mexicana
TTTATTTCCCACGAAGCTGTCCGTTTAAATTATTTTACGTCGCGGAGAAATATTTTCGCTATAATTTCCCGCGGATATATTTCCACGCTCGTTCGACGTAACTCGCGCTGTTCCCGCGACACAAAAGACCAATCGACTAACGCTACGATTGGCGGATTATCCCGTGGACGTATCGGTGACCAAACACGAGCATCGAGGCTACTATAACGTGTCATTGTAACGAAGACAGGCGTGCGTGTCGCGTTCCTTCGTTTCATAAAATCTGATCGTCATCGATGGCCCCTTCGTGTCGCGGACGCATTCGAACGGCACCGAGTGCTTTCACTTTCCGTCACGGCGACGCGTTCAGATACAGATCGCGGTCTGTTGACATCCATTGATCATGACATGAATAATGAATGGATACACCGACTGAATAATGCATGCATCAACGTCGAACAACATCCACTCGATGCCAGTGTATAACCGGTCGCGAGCATACCGATGGAAAACCTTGGCGAACATGGATCGTTCGCTATCGAGCTACCTTGCCAATCCAGTTGCCAGTTTGTCTCGGTATCCTTCGAGTGACACGCGTTTTCCTCCCTTCACCGCGTTTCTGTTCCCTTTTGTAACGAAGGTGGAGGACGAGAGGTTTTTCGGTGAAAAGAGCACTACGTTTTCTTAGCGAGACTTTATCATATGCGGGGGGCCAGATGCGGAAACCGGAAGGCTGACTTTTCGGGAAGGACCCGTGTCGTCGAAGAGGCGTACGCGAACTGATTCTTTTTCGCTGTTCGTTAGACGTCGAGGTGGTCCGCGCGTCCTGGAACCCTCGATGTCGCGAAGAAGTCGAAAATGTATACAAGGAACCTTCGTCTTCCGCATCTGGGATGTGCCCCTACAGCAATCTCACCCCGAAATCCTGCTCCGAAATTCGAAGGATATCGCGTAATTGATCGCCACCGTGTTCCGCCCCTGGTGGAGTACTAGTCGAATACCAAACGCTAGACAATGGTTGTTCCCGTTTTGTTTTCGTCGAATGGACGAAGACGCTTCGGGTCTCGAGCCGTCGTTCGGCGAGCAATAAACATTAGCTTCTTGCCCGGTTTACGAGGTCTCCGGCAGTGGACGAGTAGACAGGACTCGACAAGTTGCGCCGGATAGTTATAGCTGTTTGCGGTCCATCGAAGTCATAATTAGTTTTCCCCGGGCAGCCGTGGTCGACCGAGGCTGATGGACAGTTTTCGGGAGAATCGAGCGAGCGTTGGAAACACCGTTTAGTTAAGAAGTGCCCCTGCTCGCGTGGAACGTCGTTTATTTTACGGCTTTGTCGGGCTTCGGGATTGCGTTAGTGCCATCAAGACGCGGAATTTGATTAAGCGGAGCGTCGAGTTTTACGAGGAGCCTCTATCCCCGACACGGAGTGGTCGCGTTTTCAACGCCGAGAACGGTCGCTCCAATTTTTGGAATACTCCTCCTCGACGAATGAGGACGCAATACGGTAAATCTCTGCCCGAAATCGCTGGTTTTTAGACGTTTTCAGTAAGAAAGCAAAGGTTCTTCGCGCTTCGTTTAATCGATAGCCCCATTATCGAAGGTTTGAAGATTCGTCGGACAAAGGGAGAGCAGAGCCAGATCACGAATGCTATCCTTTGCTGTTGCAGGCTCGGTGAACGAGGCCGGTGTTTTCACCCTCCGTGGCAGACAGGAGGGCGGACGGCGTGCTAGAAGAACCACGACGAGCACCACCAGCACAACGGCGTCCAGCTCGACGTTGATTTCTCTGTCGGACGAGGTGGCGCAGCCTGCGGCCCTTTTAGCCCCCGAAGAGGACTTATGGTCTACCAGTTCTTCCGCTACAACCAATGTTCCAGTCTCCTTAGATACAGCTGCCGCTCCGTCAAAGCCACCCCTGGAACTGATGGTGGAACCTCACAGCAAGACCATACTGTCGTGCGAGCTAGAGGAAAATTACTCGTGGCTACTGTTGCCCGGGGCCAGGTAATTTAAGCTTCTTTATCGACGAACGGAACGCGCGCCAGCGGATACCACGAGATTCGTCGCTTTCCCGTATTACGTACACGGGTAAAGATAAATTTATATCGCGCGAAATGTTGCCCGCTTTATTCGCTTCCGTTCGCTCCAACGATTTCTTTCTCCACGGCTGGGAGAAAGTGATTTATTCCGCGTTAACGCCGCAACTACCGTGGGAGGTAAAAGTGACTTTCGGACATTTTATTTTATTCTCGCGATCGCTGAAAGCGAAAGATGCAGCTGCTTCTGCTCAAAATTGTACCGATTTTTGTTCGAACTAGGTCACGATTACTTATGCCCTTTTATTTTCTCTGTGTCGTATAAATTAATATTAATCGCGTGTACTGTATCTAGATATACGTTGCAGACCTCGGTGTAGTTTCAGTGTTAAAATTGCTGATTTAATTCATAGTTTTTTGGGATAAGTTACGTTCATTTCGAAGTATCGATTGGGAAAGAATAAAATAGCTAAAATTCATTTCGAGTAGAACGAAGAGGATTGTTTTGTTCGTGTAACTAAACGGGATTTGGGAAACGTCGATGGGTCGGGTCCAAATCTAACGCAGAAATCGAACGTTTGCATAAACGAATATTCGGATTCGCGTGTCCTAGATGTAACCGTGAACGCAACAGGACGTATTCGTCGTAATTGCCGACATGGTTCCGTCCGCGTAGCCGTCTCGCTGCAAATGGGAAGATTCGATTTAAAATAGTCGGGCGGAAGTAGTCGAAGTCGATGTTACTCCGACGCGACGAATTCGTGCCGGTATTGTCGTCCCGAATTAATTCCCTAATTGGCACGAATTGTCTTGTTAGGACCTACAGAATACGGCCAGTGACATGGTTGCACGAGGGAAGTCCGGTAGATATGATTACAATCAACACGAGAACGGAGGTGAGCGGGACTGGACATAGATACATCGGCGACTCTATCACAGCTGCGTTGCATATAGACAACGTGAGATTAGAAGACGACGGTATGTGGGGTTGTACGCTCGAGATCGACCAAGGGAAGATACTTTCCGGCAGGCTGGTGAAGCTCGTCGTTCTCGGTGAGTCACGATTATTAATATTAAACACGGTATAACGTTGTTAACGTTATCGACGAATATCGGCGAATATCGGTGCAACGACGCCACAGTGTTACCAGCGAGTGGTCTGGAATTTATTACCAGGGATTAGGGTCGATGCTGTTGATCGTTGAATTCACGACAATCGTGATAGATAGATTCTTCAAAATATCCACGACGAGACATATTCGAGTGATATTTTCCATCGCGGGAAACCCCGTTTCGAATCAACGTTAGACTCTTTTAGCGAGAAAACGAGGAATATCAAAATTCATATAGCCCGTTGTAGCAGAGTGGAATACAGAATGAAAAAGGGCGTATATACAGGGTGGGTCACCACATATTGCCATCTAGATATATGTCATTATTATTACGCACCGCGAAAAATGTTTCGGATGAAGTTGCATGCTTTTGAGAGAGGCATATTCCGATGGTACTAGTGTTTTTGTAGATGGACATGTAAAGATGATTAATATTTTTTTAAATGAAATCATATATTTTTAATTACATCAATTTATGTTTCTTCGTATTCTTTACAAAAAAGTATTGATCTATTTATGTTAAATCTAGATGTCAGTGTGTTGACCCACCCTGTATAAGTAGCGAGAGAGCTAAGGAAACGGAGGGTTATGAGAGCCGAGATAAAGAGCTTCAACGCGCGATGAAATGTAACAAGAAAGAACCGTTTTACCATTATCCGCGACCGACTCGCGAGAAAGCAGCTTACGAAGCCGATTAAGCGGAGCATCTACCTTCCTCTTCAAAAGCCACGCGTCACTTTCGTCGCGAACTCGATCCTTGTATTTCCACGAGACACCGCTGCGAGTCCCAGAAACGCGAGGATTTTATGCATATTAATCCGCGTCACTTGGACCAGGACGAGAGCATCACGCCGCATGAATATGCATCCGTCGTAAACATTTTTCCTTCTCCCTCTGTGCTCGTCGCCCTCTCCCGCTGTTCCGGCGTCCTTTTCCCGCGGCCGATGGACGAAAGGCGCGTACACGCGCGCGCGGAGAGGAACGATCGTTCCGCGAGGCGGCGGCCGCGTGACGCGCTTCGACCCTCTTCGCCTACCCGCTCGAATCGCGTTTCGAATGAACCCGCCGCCACGCGGGCCACTTTTGTTTTTAATATCTCGCCCGTTGCCGGCGCGAAGGACAGGCCTTCCTTTATTTCCTGCTACTCGCTAGACGCGTCCCAACCCCGGCGTTGCTCTTTTCAGCCTGGCCGTCGCGCCACTCCGAACCCCGTTTATTTGTCATCCGTGCACCCTCGCGGCGATGTTTAATTTCGCGCGCCGCGCCGCTCTGCTCCGCTCCCCGAGCAGCCTGGAATGCCAGCGTCGCGTTGCGAGGATTTCGCGCGAGCCGACGAGATTTCGGCTCTGTCGGGATCCATTTTATCCGGCTGTTCGAAAGGATTCTCACCGGTCTCGTAGAAAATTCTTGCGTCGTCGCTCGTTTCGTTTTAATCTCCCCGACGACCCGAGGACGAAGCTCCGACCGTGCGAGATCGAAATCGCGTTAGACCGGGAATTTTCAGGCGGAATATTCGAAGCCGACAAACAAACCGCGAACAAAGGCAGATCGGAATAGGTGGGCGCAACGCGGGATCAAAAGACGAAGGATAACGGGCTCGTACGCGCTCGTCGAGCCATAATCATCGATTCCGTCTTCCGGAAATTCCAGCGACTCATCGTTCGCGTAGCCCGGGGTGGAAAGGAGTAAAAGAGCCTGGAAGACGCTGGCTGAAAACGGTAACGTCGTTCTGCGTTTGATGGGAATAGATTTGCTTAGCGCCCTCGGGCTCCCCGTCGGCGAATCCGCGGCCGAAGAAAAGTTAAGAATAATGCGCGTTTTATGCGGCTGCTGCGCCGAATTCTCCGTATTTCGGTCGACAAATAGACAGGGAAACGTCGCCGAGAATCCCGGAATCGAGCACGCGTTTCCGATAGCCCGATCTCGCCGTCGATGGTATTCCCGGTCTCGAATTCGTTTAGCCGCGCTCGATAACACTCCCCTTGTTTTCGCATTCCTCGCGCCGGTTAAGTGGCCGGAATCGCGATAAAACGGACGTCTGAGTTTCGCGCCAGGAGAATCGCTCCTCTCCCGGTTTTTCTTGCCTCGATCTCTCGATCTTCCTTACTTTCGACACGCTCGTTGGACACCTGCGCGCGGCTCGCTGCTCCTCCCGTCGACGTTCGAGTCTTCGACTTTTTCCCTCTATCCCTCGTCCCGACCGAAATTCAATTTACCAGCTTGTTCCTCAGCCAGGACAGTCGAGAAGGAGCACGCGTGTACGGCTCTCGTGTTGCGGCAAACGTCTGATCGTGACAACGGGCAGACCATTGCCGCTTAACGGTACTTGTTCCAATCGCAATCTTTCCATCCCCTCGACTTCCCTTTTAACCTCGCGCCAGACCACCCCTTCTTCCTCTTCAACCCTTGCCATCAGTGCCTTCCGTTTCATCCGCCGACCGGTCCATAAGACTGACGAGGCTGGTATAAGGTACAGAGAGAAATCTTGTTGTCCGACGCGAACGCGGGGCATTCCACTGTCCGACCAATATCGGGGCTTTCTCCTTTATCAGAGCAGACCGGCCCGATACCGCTCGCTCGGCCCGCCGCCGCGCCGGTCAAACTCCATCGTGGAAACCACGCGAACGAAATTCGTGGCATTCCGCTTTCCTTCCGCCCTCTATCCCGCCGCAACGCGCCGGCACTCGCGGCGATATTGTTTTTCTCTCTCTCCGTCTCTCTATCTCTCGGCGCGCGCGCTCGCGCGCACGGCCAGCGCTCGACTTTCTAAGCTTTGCATGATAATGGCCCCGATTCGCGTGGACGTCGACGGAACCGCTACCTTATATTTCCATCCGGTTCCGAGGCTCTTTCTTTGTGGAATCTCGCGAGACGAGCCGACGACAATAAAACGCCGATCGAGTGGATGATATTCCGCGCACAAAGCTGCCGTTATTTAAACTTTCGTAAAAGGAGAGATGGCCGAGAGATCGGCATCCGAGACGCATTCCTCGACATGGCGGATCGGCATGTCGTCTGTTTCGAATTAGGAACTGCTTCTTTGACGATTTCTACCCCTTTTATTTTTGTCCTTTATTTTCATTTTCGAGGAAACGTGTCCAGGTAAAAATGACACCTGTCCGACGGACGTCCGTTTGAACGTTATCTCAAGGGACGATTAGGGTTAAACGAGGTCCGAGGACTCTGAAGGATCGTGGCACAATTTGAATTCGTTTGGAGCGAAGATGAAACGCGATTGCGCTCCGCTCTTTGCATAATCCTCTTGTGATGCATTAGCGTTAACAACGTCAATTTCATTAAACGATAAACATCGTTAAAAGAGAGGGCTCGTTAATAAAGGTAAGTAGTGGACAGCGCGAGTTAATCCCCTCTACGATGATTTCCACGCACAAAGACTGTTGCTCGGTACTTCCGACCAAACGAATCTCGATTAGCGTTTCCTCGGAAGCTAATTAATATTCGCAAAGACTTTTTCGCGGGCAGGCAAAGGCACCGATAAATTCGCATCGAATCGGAAAGTATAAAGATCCGCGCTCGTCTTAGGGATTAATTAAACGCGGTTGCGACTCGTTAACCAACCTATTCGTCTGCCGCATTGTCCGACCGTTTAGAAGTTTATTACGCGACGACGAGGACTCGGCGGTGCTATTTAGCCGGTCCTCTGGACGTAAAATCTAATTAGGCGACGGCGGCAGTGTCTCGGGGTCGGCGGCGACGAATTTCGAAAGATAAAAGTATTGTTTCGGTCGTAAACCGAGCAGAGGAGGGCTTCTTTTTCGTTCTGCCGCTTGTTCCCGGTGCGTCGGGACAAAAGCTAAAGTTTGCACGGTGGAGCGGGCCGGGGGGCTGGTTCATTGTTTCCACCGTTGTCACCGCTCGAAAGCGGAAGCCGCGGAAGCGCGACGGAGGAACGTGCCGGTGTCACCGAGACGTTTACACGGTGTATTTATAACGGACTGGAAAGTATAGCAGTCAGATACGGAGGCAGCGCCGCGGATAGGAGCGCGCTCATTGTCGTGCCGCGAATTTTCGGATGCCTCGGACCCCGCCATTGTTCCCCGGTTAATCGCGCGCTGTTAGCGTGATTGCGCTTTTCCTTCGAGAGCAGACTCTCTCCAGTTTGTTCTCTTGTCCGTTCGTTACACTCGCAGCATCGGATATTAGGCAGGCGATGGAATGAAAAGGTTCTACTTTGTTCCTGGGTTAATTCCAAATTCCCTTTCGTGCCAGACCATGGACTTCCGCTACCATTTTGGCCTGGTACTTTGGCTATCATCGTTTCGCCTTTCCCCGTGATTTATTTTGCCAAGAAATATTCGCAATTTCTCCTCGAAAGTGGAAATTTTTAACGGGGCGTTTGACAAACGTGTTTACCCGCCATGTCCGACTTGTTCGCGGTCGTACTACTGAGAAGATCCAATCGCGTAGTCCCGACTGCTCCAAACGTCTTTCATCGCGCGAACACCGCGAGAATATCGTTCGTCGTGGGACATAGATCGAGTATCCTGTTAATTCGGTCAGAAATAAGTAGACGTGAATCGTCAATTAAGGGACGAATATCGACGCTTGTACTGCCGGGTTTACCTTAATATATCGTCTTGTTCGCGGCGCCTTGCGCATACCTGTCCCGGGATCGTACACGCACTTAGACAATCGTCGTTCCGGACCAGTGGGACAAGGGCATTAATGCAGGTGGTGTAAATTAGCGCATCAAAGCCCAGCACTATACTACCACGTCGCCCAGTGATTATTGATGCGAGCCAACCATTGGCCACTAACTACCCATTGATTAGCTGAAGGTTTCCGCGTAATTAATGGAACATTCTCCAGCACCAATGGCCACGATCGATCGCTTACAATCTCTGTCTTCCCCATGATTTTCCATACTTCCAGTTTCTTCTTAGCAACGCCGATCTTTGTCGCGATCAAAAATATTATTCTCCGTGCTTTTTTCAATCCGCGCTTATAACCAAAGCAGTGCGCATATTCCTCGAAGATGCAAATTTTATTTCATCCCGTCCGCGCGATTTACTTCCATTTCGTCAACCATCCCTTCGACAAAGTACCTCGATCGCAACGCGTGCAGGAATTCTCGGCAAACCGCCATCGACGAGTCACGAAGCACCACGTTGGGAGCATTAAACGCGAAGCCAAAAACCGTCGATTACAAGCGATTTAAGTGCAAAATCGGGTTTACAACGGCGTGGAGGGGATGGGGATAGGGGCTCGCTTCGCCGGCGGCCGAAGTAATTTAATTTCATCGGCCGATGATGACCGCAGGAGTCGCCAAACATCGAATGCCCGGCGTACCCCGCGCGGCGCTGTTTCGACGCGGTTAATCGCGACTCTCGGCCATCGGAAATCTCGCGCGTACACTCGAAACCGGCCGCCGATCGATCGTTCTTGGTTATTAGCCGATAGATTCTGTTTGTACGGCTTATGCTCGCATTTCCACCCGACAAAAAACCCTATTTGAGCATCGAGTTTGATCTCGAATACGGTTACATTGCGCGCTTTACGACGCCCACCTGACCCTCTGTTCCTCGTTCGCTGGTAACTCGATTTCCCGGTTTTCAACGCTGACAGCCCACTTGGAGGTCTCCTGGTCGCGTACAGGCGCGACGTAACAATTTCCCGCTTAATTTCGCCGTTTCGACGAGGGACCGCGTTTATCCGACCGCGCGATTCCGCCGGTTTCTCGCTCGTCGCGCGCGATTTTACGGATTAATCGCGTCGAGGTTTAAACCGATCGTACTTATGTTCGCGGCGTGCTAGATATTTCGTCGAGCCGATGGATCGGGGTTACAGCAGCGGCGAAGAAAAATGGTGGTTATAGATCAGGGACTGGCTCAAATTAGCTGAAACCGGGTTACCGACTCGCGACTTACGTTCTGTAGTTCTAGCTCTACGCTCGATCGATGTTACCATTAGCTGATTTTTAATGGACGCTGATAAGGTTTACGGCAGGTCGGTCTACAATTCAACGAGTCGAATTTTATCAACGAAGAAAGCCGGGATGCGGGAGATTGATATTTCGTCGTAACAAATTTCTTCCTTTGGAAAAACTCGGTCTGGAAATTCTTCTCGATGACGAACAAAATTAATTTCGCGTCTGAGGAATGTCTTCGGCGGCTGCCGCGGGAAAAACACGATCCATTAGGAAGCATCGTAACCTCGTCGAAACATCGTCTCCTCTCGAGGGTGCAGCGACGCCAAAGAATTCAGCGCAGAGTTAATTATCGCCAAGGAGTCTGTCCTTTCAAGCGAATCACGCGACCATGTGTACTCGATGCTCCGTGGAAAGAAGAAAATTGCCGTTTTCAAAAGCCGTCTCTCCGCTACCTGTTACCATCTCGTATACCTCCCTTCGAGTCGCGTCCTTTGCCCGTTCCGTTGACACTCGCATAGACACGCGTATAGACACGCGCATTAACGCGCGCGCACACAAGCGGAGAGCCGAACCGTCTCGCGGACGTGTGTTGCGCGCCATCGAAGTCGAGTGGCGAGTCAATAACCTCGAGCTTCCGGTCGACGGTGCACTTGAAGGGCTGTCGTTCGAACCGACAACTCTCCTCCGTTGCACGGCGTTATCGTTCTCTGGACATTTAGCGTCGGTCAACGATACACGTTCGCTCGAAGAAGCTGCGTGTTTCCGCTCGTCCGCCGCGCTGATTGCTTCCAGTCTGCGGAATTGACGAGAGGCTGGAACGGTTAGAGTTTCGGTGTAACGTATCGTATTTTCTTCGTTAATTACTATCGGCTATTGTCGAGGTAGGTAAAAACCAAGTCTCGAGAAGTTGACAGAAATTTGAGAAATTTAAAATTTCTCTAGCATAAATTTTTCACGGTAGATACTCCATAGCGGGTATTCGTTTCTTCTCTCGAGCTTCTCGCGTCTAGTTTCTGGCGACTACCGTGCACTCATCACCGGAGGGATTCGAGGGAATTCGAGGTTCCACGAATCAGTGAGCCCTCTGCTTCCTGCAAATAGGATTTCCTGACCTGCCACTAATATCCCGCGTCTGAGTCTCGGACCTGCTAGGTGGTCTCGCTGACGGGTAGCCATAGTCCGCTAGCTGGTCCAAAACCACCTGCACTCTCATTCTTTCCTCTGTTCTTCCCTCTGGCACCCTCAGCCCTCGCTCAGCAGCCGCCACTGAGCCTGTACTCGAAGATATATATTCCTCGGCATCTAGCCTTTTATGTTTAACGCTTTAAATTTATATCCATTCCTCACGCCTTCTTGTTCTTTGGTATGTAAAAATTTGCCCACCTTTAAATTCCGCCCCTTTAGTGTCCTACTTTGAAGGAAAGTTTCGCGCGACATGTATCCTTAGCGAAACGACCTCTTAACTCCCGAACGACTAAATCAAGATACAAAAGAAACACAGGATCGTTTTTACATAAAGTACGCCGTTTGAGATTCAAGGGGAAAGATTCGAAGGGAAACGGAAACGCTTTCATGGCCAACCTAATTCGCGAACCGACGAGTAAATCGGGAGCAGCGACGTTTATCGACCGAATCGGTCGCTTTCATCAACCAACCGTCGCGAAGATCGTCAATCGACTTTAATCTCCGTGACTGATATTGCGCGGCAGTTAATTAGCTGGTTTACGCTGCAAATCCTTTAATGTAGCCTCGAAGCGCGATCAGGCAACCGATATACCGAGTATTGTGCTGTTTTCTGGTCCGTGAGGAACGCCATAATTAGTTGACTATCTCCGGTCAGTCGTTTCATTGCTTGCCCAGTAGCCGTGCAAACGGCGGCCAGAGACAATTTCTGCTGTTCTACGCGATTTAACGACACACGCTCGCCGCAATTCTCGCGATCATAATCTACGCTCTACCGACCTGCGGTACAGCTCCATTTGACCAAGGTGCATTTCGCACGACGTGCAAAAGATTCGCCCCTATCTCTCCCGGGATCCTAGACTCGGGATCATTTTTGCCGAACGATTTCTCGAAATTTCGGAGCCGTTCGACATTCGCGATTCCAGATCTTTCGGTTATTTTACGTCGCACTTATTTCGCGGATTTTTGGAAGTCCTCGGGTCAGATAGGTCACGTTTGTTGCCATTAATATATTTTATATGCCCCGGGATCGCATGCGGAAAATCGGAGAACGAGGGAACAAAGGATGCATCTTATTCCGGTTCGTACTTAGTCGTTATTCACAGTCGCGATGGCGAGTGTTCGAGTTGCCAGTAATTCGTGTTTTGCCCGTCGAGGCGAGTTCCGTATTCGCGACCGCGATTGTGAATTTCTTGCGAGGACGGGGGGCGCGGGGGGGACAACGAGAAACTCCATAACTCTATATTCCGCTCCCTCCGATTCCGACATTCAATCACTACCGGGTTCAGAGTTCAAATTCCCAAAGACCCTAATCGAAAATTCGAACTTGCCTGGACCAGCGACTAATAATACACCCCGATCCCGGTTCCTAACCGTGAAATATCGAGTCGGTTGCGAACCAAGATTCCCCCCTTCCGCTCCCGTTCGGGATTCCGCGGTTGTATTACTTCGAAACTAGAATTTCACCCTCCGTTTCGGCGCCTCGACTGCGCGTTTATGCTAATTAGAATTTATTTTTGCCCCCGGAGCGTGGTTAGGACCGGGTTGATAAAAGGAACGGCGGTTGCGCGTTGCCGCGTTCAATTTTAAAGAGCCGCTTAGAGCTGCGAATATCTGGCAACAGGAGCCACACCTACAACGACAGCCGGTGTTCCTCTGTCGGGAGAGGACGCTGATGCCCGCCCACAGCGATGATGTCCGTTTTATACAGGCGATTTCGTATAACGAAGCACGCCAATTTCCTCCTGCGCGAGCTCACGGATATCACAGACGCTCCCCCGGTGAACAAAGAAGCGTCTAGGTATCAACTTTTTGCCGTAACGTCGCGGTCAGACGAGGCAGACTGACGAGCAACACATCCGCGCTCTCCGTGGATACACACCCAGACATGGACGAACCCGACGAGAGTCTCTGCTCCACGGGGGGTTAAACAGGGGCGAGGGTGAATAGGAAATGGGCTATGTAATGGGTGGTTCGTTGTCGAAAGTCATAAAACAGATTCGCGTAACGATAAGGTGTTCTCAACTTGGATTAGAAGGGGAGCAATCTTCGTCCTGGCGATTTTACATTGGACCGAGATTGCATCCCGGTCAGGATGTGGAAGGTGGATATTTGTCAGGACTCTCGGGGTCAGCCGTATGCGTGATTGGTCTAGATTGGAGGG
>NW_016914697.1:43946-74775 GCF_001483705.2 Eufriesea mexicana
GGGGGGGGGGGGGGGGGGGAAGAAAAGAAGAAAAGAATCGGATCCGGATATTTCGCGCAGCCTAGAACCGACTGTACCAAGGTACACGCACGAGGGTGCGATTAGTTACGCTCGCGAGTAATAGTTTGGCGTATAAATCGCGATTATTATCGACGCGAAACGATTGGCCGTGGCCGATAAAGTCGAGCAGCGAGGAGACCCCGGTAATTGTTTCGTTTTATATAAGACGAAACTTTAATCGAGGATTGCTTGCACTTCACCATCCACGATATATTTCCACCGGGGACCCCATGGTACCCCGTCGATTGCTCTCGCAGGGAGGACCTATCGTTTCGAGTAATCGAGTTCCAGTTCGGCGTAGAATTAACGACGAGGTTAAAGGATAATCCCTTAAGTACGACATCCCGTGACCAATTACGTTACGGAACTCGCAGCGAGAGGGAAAATCGAGTTTTTCCTGGGACACGGGGCAGAAAGTTCCGAACAAAGCCAATCCGATGGATCGATTCGCCGAGCTGTTTAGACATCCGATACGGTAAATTCTTATCGAAAATCGAAGGGGGACGAATACCGCGCTGACATGTGCATTAAATTCAAAGCCTTTTCCCTGCGCATAATTGAAATAGTTAAATGAACACGAGAAAAAATTCCACGTTGCCCTGCTCCCCCGCTGCGCCGAAGCACGCGATCGAGCTCTTCTCCGCGTCTAAACTATTAGACGTTGGTCGGTGGCCGATTACCACCTTCGAGCCCTTCGTCCTATCCCACGGGAGAATACCGTGAAGGATCCGAGCTCGAAACTGTTTTAATTAACTCGCCATTTTTCCACGGTTGTTCGATGACGGTTAATTAGATTCAACGTCGAATTAAGCTTGCCGACCGATGATCGCCGGCACAAAGGATCGGGAATTCAAGTTTCCCGGGCGAAATGAAATCCAATTACGCGAGAGCCCGTAAATAAAGTGCACACGACCGGTTCTACGGTACCCGTTCATAACTTTTAATCAGAACTTTGCTCAACGGTGGGCTATTTTTCCGGCGTACCGCTAAGTTTCCGCTCGGGCCACGGGCGTGCGGTTTTGATGGAGCACGGCTAATGAATTTTCTGAAAATTACCCGTTCCGAGCATGGCCGCGGATTTCGCCGTCAAGTGGGTTCTTCAACGTCGAGTAGGAGGATCGTAAGAATCGAGAGACGTTATAACGAGAACCGGAGGACCCTGTCGCGCGGTCGCCCCCCGAAAGCGCGCTCTATCATCCCCCTCCGTAGCGAGCGTGCCGGCCAAGACGCCCGATGCACGCGTCCTTTTTCCTCCTCGTTTCGATTCCATCGCCAAGTTATTACGTCGGCGAACACTGCTTTCGCCTCTCCATTCACGTATCCCATTTCGCCGCGGAAGTTACCGTCCGACTCTCCATCCGAACGCTGTTATTTCTCTGACGGATTCGCTGTTTATAAGCCGGCGGTGATCCGCGTCGACCAACTTTCATCCGACTCGCGGCCGTGCCGCAGACTTTTCCAGTACGAACCGAATGCACTCGCGTGCCGAGACTTCGTTATTCTACTTTTCTCGTTACGGCAACTTTAATCATCGTCGTGTCTGACAAATTTTCCTCGGACGATACAAAGTAGATGGTAAAATAGCGTAATTCGAAGGAACCTGTTCGTCGGATGACTTTGGAACGCGCAGGGGGATCTAATAGACGAGCTAAGAGTCCCCCGTTCGGATCGCGTACTCGATTCCCGCGGGGATACCGCGAATACTTCTGCGCGGGTAATTCTAGTTCGGGAACGCGTGCGCGTGTATCATTTTGCAATTGTAACCCGAGCCACGTAACGTGGACGCGAAGCCATCCAATCGGCGGTGTGGTAAATCACGTTTCACCGGAGACCGCTGAATCAATTGACCAGGAAATTGGAAGCAGGTAAATAATATTACTGGATAATGGAAGCGTTGACCCTCTCCATCGGGTACGCGAGGGAGGAGTGTTAATTTTCTGGCCTGTCCACGGAGAAGCCAGTCTCTGATGGAAGACACCCGATTCGCGAGATTATGATACAAACCGCGAGATTTATATCCCTTCTAGTCCTTCTCGTTCGTTTCTCCTCGCCATTCCGTTGGACTAGAGACTCGTTGGACTGTCGAACGCCGATTTTTCTCCAGGGCTCTGGCTTAGTCGATAAGATTCGCCAGCTGCGAACGATAGAGTGACAAATACAGGCTCTGCCACGAATGAGGGGTCACGGGGTGAGAAGCGTTGAAAAATTGACACCAGCCAGCGGATCTGTAACGAGCGAGCCGCGAATGAGACCGAGTCTCTCGTCCCTTTTCCTTCTTTTCTCTCCCTTTCTCACCCTCTTGAATCAGTTGCGTTGTCACGGAGCGCGAATGAGGAGACGAGTCGATGTGGATCGCGCCAAGGAGACTGCTCGCCATTAATTTCTGGAGGTATCTCGAGAACCGAGCAATATTTACGCGCGTTGATATCCGAAGGTTTTGTAAGCTCGCGATTATCGGCGTTAATGATTTAGAAAATCTATTCAGTGCTGGAATTCAAGGAAACGAGGAAAGAAATAAATTTCGCGCGTGTTCTACTTGGTATCTGTATACTAACAAGGGGGGCCCTACGTTCGTGGATATCGTCACTGGAACAGTAGAAGGTATAAGTTATAATACGTATCTTGTCCATTAAGGTTTTTCAATACTAGGTATTTACTATAATTTATATCCACTACTGTTCCAATGGCGATGTCCACGAACGTAGAGTCTCCCTTGTAAGCGCGAATAAAGCAACGGATGACGATGATGATGCAGTCGATTTTTGTGTTATCCGTAATTTTTCACCAGCGATCTGTTTGATCCACGGGTAGACCTGGCGTGTATTATGGGCAAAATCCTTTATGCAACGTTTTTATATTTAGCAGCGTTTTTGTGTCGCGACGATCGCGGTGTGAATGGCTGGACAATTTTTCATCCGAAGATGCGGCAATTCCGTACAGAGTTTCCCTCGACAAACCGCGCCATCGATCTCGCGCTCGTTTTTCACGCAATTAAAAACAATCACGGCCGATCCGGCTCGTTACTTCCCCGATTCAAGGGCATTTGTTCGGAATCGACGCACCCGGCTTCGTATTCAACGGAACGATTTCCGCTTTCTTCCCGTTTCCTTCGCGTACTTCACGGTCTCGCGCCCGTTTTATCGCGTGTACGTGAGAGATTAGCGGATTAGCCGCGTGCGAAGCATCGCTGATCAAAGTTTACGGGCGGATCGTTGAATGCGAGCGGCCCCGCGCTCCCGCGGGAGGAAACTTCATCTGTACTCCACCCGAGGGTACTCGCGCAATAACCGTGTCTTTTGTAACGGGCCGCGAATCACCGTTGTTTGATACCACGCGACGAGCTCCGCTCTCTTTGTCCACGCTCCTCTTTCTCTTTCTTTCGCCACCCCTTGCCCTCCTTTCGTCCTTCTCTGTCCCTGCGTGCGCGAGTTCCAAGCTTTCGCGCTTCGAGTCGTATCGAACCAAGCCCCTCGTGCCGTGCCCCTTTGATAGAGCGCGCGTTCCATGCTAGACGCTCTCGATGAGGTCTAATTAATCGACGAGGCTGAGAGAGAATGACATCAGAACAGAGGTTCGAGAGGGAAACGCAGAGAAGTTGATATTTATGGCAGTGATAGAATTGTACGAGACGAGAGGCGCGATTAACCCCTTGTCTTACCATTTAAGATGGTATGAGGTATACCATTGTGAGGGTCCCCCTCACGGGAGTTTTTCTTTGCTTATTAAGTATTCGTTGGTGCTTTCTGTCTTGAATCTCTGTGTACCCCTTGGTCGTTGAACTGTGATAGGGTAGTAGGTAGAAGGACGAAAGGAAAAAGAAGGGATGAGGGTTTGGTCTTGGATATGCTAGTGGACACGTCAGTAGGGCTTTCTAGCAGGTTCTGCCTTCGGCGGAGATTCTTAGGTAGCGTAGAAGTTTTTATCTATGGGAAGTCGAGGAATCGCCGAGGACTTGCGAAAAAGTCCTCGAACCTGTTTGAAAGGTTCATGTCTGTCATAATTTCGTCCGAACGCGACAGAAAATAACACGCAAACGAGACAGAAAGACATCGACGAAAATGAACCACGAACTTGACCCGTGATATTTCCGTTGGGCCGTATTTAGGAACCACGGCTCTCGCTCGTGGTACCCGTGTTTGGTCCAATTTCCTTACCTCGAGTCCTACGCGATATTACAGGGGATGAGGTTTAAAGAGAAGCAAAGTAGAAAGAATTTCTATTTTTCGACCTTTCAATTACGCTCTTTACGAGTCTGCAAGTTCTCGGTCGATATGGAATCTCGGCAACGCTCCGGAAATTCCCAGCCGTGCCACAGTTGCTCGACGAAAATAAACACGAGAGTGTCTGGAAGTAAATGGCTTTGCTATCGGAAGCAAAGTGCAACCACCGAGGAGATCCCGGGTCGTTAACATTGAACGGTCCCGGAAGAGCAGCGCGTTCGTTCATATCGGGACTTACGTGAGTCGGCCGGCCGGCCGGCCGAGAGACTTCAAAGAAAACAGGGTATTCTTCGAGACCCGGCGAGGTCCCTTTGAGCCACCGGTTCTCCCGGGGCGGAGGGTACAAAAGAAAGCAATAATTCTCGCGAAGATCGGTTAGATGCGGGTAGGAGAAACACGGAGACTGGTAGGCGTCTCACGTATTCGGCACGGGGGGATGAACTCGGACCGTTGGCAGCGTTGCGGCGCTCGGCGAGTCTGCAGCGGTAAAGGAAAACCATTTCACGCCCGACTACCCTTCTCTCTCTCCCTCGGCGAGAATAGTCGATCGTTTCGCGTCTCGTTAGCATCTCATCCATCGCTGGTGTCTGGCTGCCTTACCTGGCTGCCTGTTTGCTCGTCGAGCCGGCTGCCAGTCGCTCGCTGCGGGCTGAAATTTCCCAGTGTTGTTGCTTTCGTTCGATCTTCTTCTTCTGTCCCTTCCTCCACCTTCGTCAGCCTTCGCGCTTCACCTTTATCCCCGTGTATTCCCGATCCATCGAGGAATCCGAGATTTCCCGCGGCAGATACGCGACCACGCGACGCGAGCACTCGCAGCTGTGCTCGCTGATCGGAAGCGTAAAAAGACGAACGTTTCCAGCCGGAACTCGCCCTCCGGCATCCGCGAAGCACCGATACACCACCGGCGTCTCTTTCGTATGCGAATTCCAGTCGCGTCAGCGGCTCCGGCAACTGAATAAGTCATTTCGCGACGCGCATCGATGCATTCGCCACGCGACACGGAGTCACGCTCGGCCGTTGCACCAGTTCCTCGGCGCTTTATCGCGGCTGCGGCACGGTTGCAGGTCGTTTAATCAGCGCGATACACGGTCTCCCGGCAGGGAGTACATCGGCCCGTGCTTCGCACCCCCTCCAGGATTAATTCCGAAAACGCGCGCGGATTTATCGTTCGACGACTGCTCCGCGCGGTAATTGCGAGATTTAGGATGTCGTTCGAACCGGCAAAAGTCCCGGTTCGTTTTCGCGCTGTATCCGCCGGTGATTTAACTGCGCCTCGCGAGGCAAGTAGGGCGTAAGGTCGCCGACAGGTGCGTGGATTTTTTTCTCCCCCAGAGTTATCGGATGTCGACGATCTCTGGTTTATAAGGAGTAACGTTTCTTTCGGCGCGCCTTCCTCGCTCGGAGTATTTGCATTTTAAAGGAATCCTCGCTTCTTCGACCGTGCTCGCACAGGCGCCTGGAAAATTTAAACCTGTCTGGATAGACGACGAGGCAACCCCTGTGCCCTGGTTCGCCGTAATTTGCGGTATTCGTGTTGCAATATCGACGCGCGAGGAAACTTCTCGACTGTGAATTTTTCTCGGGATAATTCCCCATTTTCGCGTCTCTCTTCTCCGTTGCCACGACGCGCCACGCGATTCGCGAAATTTTTATTTCGCCCGAAATCGTCCCGCCACCCTTATCCCGACCCTCGAGCGTCGCGACGCTTCGATCGGCGGAGGAATTCACGAACAGCTCGCAACTTGTTTCTCCCCGTGTGGATGCATTCCGCGAGCAGGTTCGGCGAGTAAACGTTGACCTACTCCACTTCGCCCGCTGTCCGATCGCGCATTTACTTATTCCACTTACTTCTAATCACGAATTCCATTAGCTTCCGGTCGTTCGAACGGTTTCCGTGCATTAACATACGCCAACAGCGTTGCGCTTTATATTCCGGCGGAAAATAAACGAATCGCGGTGGACGTTTGAAAAATCGCGCGCGGATGATTCCATCGCACGAGCGGACGCAGAGCGTTGCGGCGCGTTTGGATCTAATTTGCAACAGCTTTCGGTCGCCGACTCGATTATACCGTTGCTACAAACTTTACGCGTTTTTCCCATTTTTTCTTTTTCCTTTTTTCTTTCTTTTTCGTCACCGAACGAGTGGATACTTTCATAATTAAAAGCACTTCATTGCAGCACGCGCGCGACGCGGCCAGAGATTGCTCGAGACGCGTGAACGGACGCGACACCGCGAGGATTTTAAAATATATGCGCATTCGCGAGAGGGAATCATCCGTTTTGCGTGGCAGACGAAGCTGGTTCGCACGTCGCAGCGTTTCTTTTGCAACGAGCGTACAGCCTTGGATTTTGGAACTGCGCTAGCTCACCGGGCGTGAATACGCGCGTTAATTTCGGAACAATCGGCCGACAGCGCGCGAAAGTGCTCGAACATTGTTCCGGTCGTTATTTTTCTGCCCGTCCTGTACTTGACGTTTTAATCGCGATATTATCCGCTGTAACGGCGTACGATGATTTCATTTCCGAATTTACTTTTCGGCTCGGGCGGATAGTATTCGTGTTAGCTCGTAATAAAAACCTTGCTGGCTAGCCGCGTACTCGCGATATCTCGTATGAAATTGTACATCAACGCGATTCTCTATTTAAAAAATTTAATATCGTATTTTGCAAGTTAGCGCGTTGTACCAACGCACGATAGCACGTAGCCCCTTATTTTCGAAAACTCGTTATCTCGGCGAGATAATAAAACTGCATCGTGCCTGGGAACTTTTGATAACCGCTTTGCGCTACACGTTAATTACACCGCGGACCGTGCATCGCTGGATCTATAAATCCGTAGATCTCTCGAGGAGATTCGCCCTTGAACCGAAAGCGCACGGTTAAACCGTCGATCGAGAGGCCCGGTTAACGCGTATCCGCGTTTAATCGCGATTCGTGGATAAGAACCGCAGTGATGCCGAAGCGCGGCGAGTGAAATAGGTGCGTGCATAGTCGGACTGCCGCGGTGCACCGGTGGTACAGTCCGATACAGAGACGAGAATGCGAAAGTAGAATGGGCCGGCGCTCGTGGCGAACGTGCTCGAAGTAGAATAGTTGGGGCATATGGTCAGGCACGCGGAAAGTAAAATAGGTTCGTGCACGGTCAGACATCCGGAAAGTGGAGCAGGTCAGTGTTTGGCTAGTAAGTAGTATGGATCGAAATATAGCCGGGCGGACGGGGAGTGTGTCGGTGAAGTGGCTTCGGGAATGTTGTCTGTGATTAAACATTTGTCGTTATCAAACATCGGCGATTCTGCTGCGCTATTAAGTAGAACGAGGGTAAACTACACGCCGGAATTTTCTAGCCGGCCGTGCCGTGCGCGATATTATACATTCTGACGATATTGTTTCGATATTCATTCCGCGGTACGAACAGTTTAGAATTATTGATATTCCGCTAGTTTCCGGACACGAAACTTTGTCAGGCTGAATCGCATCGGGCATTATTTAAGCTGTTTATGTACTGGCGACTTGGAATTGCAGTTTAATACGTAATATCCCGTGGCTGTATCCTTCGTGAAATATTGAACGCAATAATGTCAGTGTCGCGCGGCATGATAAATTGATTTTAAAGTCTTTGAACGGGCCGGCTATGCAAATGATTTCTGACAATAATGGCGTCACTCGCGGTCGATCATTCCTGCACCGTAATATCCTACGAAGACTGCCCGTGTCTCTCCTTCGCCCCTTCGCGGATTAAACAACGCGATTTATACCGTCGTTCCGTCCACGTACCAAACTCCCACGAAAATTTCCCGGCAATCGAGTCGAGAGTTCGCGAACGCTTCGTTCCTCGCGCAATTTTCCTCGCCGTTTCGACGCGTTAATTTGCCCGAGAGCGCCGTTGCAGCCTCGCATCCTTTATAATTTCGGCAAACCACCACGAATTATGCTCGACGCGCGCCGATGGAAAAAGAAAAGCGATCGTCTCGCGCAGCTTTTCTTTCGAGCATCCGCTCTTTCCGGTGTGCTGCGCGCACCTGTTGCGCCTTTGTTGCGCATCGTGGAACGCAACGAGGTATTCTTTTCGGTGGCGAGCTGTACGGCCGAACCTCGAGCATTCGCATGCAAACGCGACCCCTGCACGGCCACTCGTAAGCGTTTCGCGCTTAGACGCCACCCGCGTCGCTATTTTACCTTTAATTCCCTGCCATTCGTTCTACCACGAGCGTTTTTTCCCAACACCGTCTAGAATCGTTAACGAGATTCCTCGTGGTCTACGTTCCGCTGTGATTCGGACGTGGGACAATTTTCGCAACGAATCGCGATCCCCGGAAACCGAATGGAAACGCCGTCAAAAATAAAACGTTACATTTTCGTATTTTATCCCGACAAATTCTACTCGTAATCGCATCGAATCGTTGTAATTTGATTTCGGTTCGTTATATACGGAATTTAAAATAAAACGTTAATTATTAAATCCTTTGAAAATTACCTGCCGAATAACTGATTATTTATTCTTCGTATTTCCATAATGCATTCGGCGCTTCGGCAAAAAGTAATTAATTCATTGCGAGACCGGTGGCAAAAATTATTTGAAGGGAAATCGTATCAATGCCAGCGTTGATTGAAAATATGCATGAAATCAAGGAACTTCGCGCGCGGGGAAAATAACCGAGTAAATGGATTTCAGATGTATCGAAATTCCTCGAAATTGCTCAAAATTCCCTCGAATTCTTACGAATCTTATCTTTTTCGTTTACCTCGGCGTATCGAAGACTAATATTCTGCCAAAATTAAGGCTAGTTTTGCAGCTGGGGTATCAAAGATCTATCTCAAAGGACCCGCTGCGAGTCCAATATTTACTTTCTATCTCCTCTATCCCCAAGAGTAACAACGCGAACCCGAAGCCAAGGGAGATGATCTACGGATCGACTCGCGTAATCGATGGAAACCCTTGCTTCTTAAATTCGACGGAAATCAATTTATACTTTCGTCGGGAACGTGGCATCTTGCCGTCGCATTGGCGCGAATTTCGTGGACGGGGTAGCGTATGTTAATAGAAACGATTTCCTTTTCGCTGGTGGAATCGGGGGTCGGTGAAATTCAAAAATGCGCGCGCTGGGAGGAGGATAGGTCGGGAGCTAGGACAAGCGGAGTCTGGTCAGAAGGCGAGAAAGTAGCGGCTAATCTTTCCGCACCACATACACCGACGGTCATCGACGATGATGTTCCTTCCCTTCACTCATTCCCAAAAATCGAATGACCAGGCTAAAGTTATTCCTTTATTACCAAAGCCTCAAGACTCGCGGACACTCTCACCCTCCAAATACCACTCGAGCTGATCTTTAGTGTAATATTAAAAATCATTAATAAACATATGAACCTTCACCTCCATCGAAAACCCCGAAGTCCACGTGCCTCCTTTCTACATCCACATTTAAAAACCGAAGGCTCGAGTCTACGGGACAACGTCTTATTTCTTCACAAAGAGTGCTCATGACTCACAGACACCTAGACATCCTAAAGCATCACTCGAATAATCCTCAGTAAAAGATAGAACATCCTCAATACACGAGAAATTTAATTCGACGTTCCTAAATCACACTCTGGGGTTCGGAATTGCACCTCGAGTAACGCGATCACGCTCACGCGAGCGAAATTACGCTAGGGGTAGCGAGGGTAAATTCGTGACGTCGAAATCGGATTCGAGGTTCGCGATGTCATAATCCGGGTCTCGAAATTATACACTGGGTGACGCGATTACACTCGAGTCTTGCGAAATTAAACTCGTGCTCTCGGAGTCCGAGTCGAAATTCGCAGTCGGACTCAAGCGCCGCGAAATTGCACCACGGACGATTCGATTGAAAACGAAATTACACTCGACTCGACGAAATCAAGTTCGAGGTCTCGGTATACGAATCAAAGTTAAACGTTGTTTCACTGTTGCGAAGGAAATCACACTCGAGTCGGCGGAATTAAATTCGGGGTCTCCGAATTGGACTCGGAATTCGCAAAAGTTGCACTCGAGCTCGGAAAATTGGACATTAAGTAACGCGATTAGACTCGAGTCGACGAGATTAAATTGGAAGTAATCGGAATCGTTCCCGAGGTTCGCGAAATTGGTCTCGGAGCCCTTGATCGAGGGAATATCGCGAATCGGGTGGACAAGTAGTAGTGGTCGATATATGATCCAACAAGTAGCTCGAGACGACGTATGTCCGGACTGTGACACGGACTATTCTCGTACGAGTAATGTAAAGACGGTGGTAGGACAAGACTCAGAGGACGGTGTTCACGGTCATACAAGTAGAGTAGGTCCGGTATAGTCGGACTAATGGCACGAAATGGAACAAGATAATGGAATTCCGAAGGCCACGAAATTCGTTAGAGCGCCTCGATAATCTTGAAATTTCTTCGCGTCGGTTATCGAATTCGTTTCCTTAATAAATTATCAACGCCTCGTAGTATCCGGTCTCGTGAAACGTTAAAGCACATCCCTCTCCTCGCAAATTTATAAACCGGTAACCCATACCGTGGCACGAAAAACGACTTGTTTAAAAAGAAAAAGTACTCGGAGAGCTTCCGCGTTTAAGTAGCTCGAGTTTTCTTCGCCGATTAAAAGACCTTCAAAGACTTTCAAAAACATCCTTTCCTCTCGAATGACGTGGCTGGTTCTGAATATTTAACGCGTCTTCCGAGCTTGCCTATCGGCAACTCGGCAACATCCTCGAAAGCTCGATCCTCTCTCTACCTTCTTAGACCGCTTTCAAAGATACCGGCCAACAATAATTAATCGAGTGCCAGATTTTCAGCAACCCGAACACGTATCTGGCACGAATCCGGCTCGAATCTGGACGAAATCTCTTCGCGGTGATTTTTAAATCTCGATCAGATATTTTACCATGGAAACCAGCATAGTAGCAGGATTCTTTAACAGGATTCTTTAAATTACAAGTCGTCCAAGCAACGACAGCCGTGGCAGTGAAAGCTAAGCGATAACTAGAACGCGTAAGAAAATCATCGACAACCGTGACAATGAAAGCTAAGCGATTCATCGTCCCATAAATTCGATTGCGTAAGAAAATCAACGACAAACGGGCCCCAGCGGTCGCTGACAAATGGATCGCGATATCCCACGCGTCGCAATAGATCTCTGTAGATCACCACGTGTGAGGAGGCATCAGCAGGTAGTTCGTGAGAGACCTCCCTGTGAAATATACCTTTCTAAGAGCATATTTTGAGTCTTTGACCCGTATTCCTTCGCGTCACCCTTATCACGCCCCTTGCAAACGACACCTGCTTAATGCCGAGATCGCGACGCGAGTTTCGTTAATGAAAGCCGCATAGGATGATCGTCGCGAGAGAAGCGACTTTTTGCGAAATCCCTTTCCTGTCGACAAGATGGAACGAACTCGCGAGGACAGTCGTTTTCTCGGATCGAGGAAAGAGGCGATTACCAAGCGCGTTGTTAAGCGAATCTCTCGAATCCTCGTAGCCTAAGCTTTTCATTCCCGAAACGTTACTTTGACCGTGAAGTAGCGTCGCGTATCGCGTCGTGCACGAGTAGCGGGATCCGCCGGAGCGAATCTTAGCCAAGTATCTAGTCAAGCGTCAGTTTCAGTGGTACAACCGAGAAATTCGTCAGACGCGTGCATCTCGTCGTCCCGGGAAACTACTCGCGAAGTGTTCTTCCCTGTTCCGGAGTAACTCAACGCGAAGTGCCTCGTCGATATCATGTTTACTCACGGTTCATTTCGACCGACATTACGCCCCTTCGTTTCCCTCGATGGGAATAATTCTTTATTAATCGCGACAATCGTGAATTCTACACCGGTGACTGCTTCTGGGAAACTTTATTATCCCGAATGCCTGTTCCTCGTCGCAGTTTCGCGATTTTTGCTTTACGCGTTTATTAAATTCTATTTACCCCTTATGAAAGAATTCCTCTGGAACCGGCTGTAATTCGCCTTCCATGAAAATCGATGTTTCCTCGTCGCTTCCTCGAGTTTCTCCTTCTTTTATTTCCCTCTTCTCTTTCCTTTCTATTTTTTCCTTCTTTTTTTTTTTAGATTTTTGCTCTGTAACTTCGACGCAAGCACCCCTTGTGATATTCGCGGGGAAATCGATCGTCGAAGGAGGTCGGCGCAGCGATATTGTGAAATTTTACGAACCATAGATACCCGGGGAATTCCTGGTTCGGCCAGACGTGGCACCATATGTGCGAAACGCGGCCCGGCACCGCTCGAAATTGTTTTTAGCGTTATGTTTCTGTATTAACGCGGCCGGTGCACTTTCTTCCTGGCTCCACCGCGCACCCTTGCACCTATTATTGGCCCGGAATTCCGGCAGGAAAATGCCACTTTCTCTGCAGACGCCAGCCACGTACCTAACTCCACATACACCGGCTCAACCGCCGGGGATGATACGTTTTTAGAATATCTCCGTGGTGTATAATCACGGAACAGACGTTCGATAAACCGGACGGATGCAAATTGGAATTTTTAATTATCTCCTTTTATCCGTTTAAGTGAAAATAAAATTTTCTGTCGAGGACAAAAATATCCCTTGCACGCTGTCATTTTCGTCCTATGTCCCAAACACTGTTAACATTTTTTGAGGGCCGTAATCGTTGCGATCCTGTAGTTCTAATTAATGAAAAAGAAAAAAGAGAAGGATTGTTTGAAACACTATATCCGGCGTTTCGCTGGGAATTAAATCTACGAAACAGGGAACGGTAATCACGGAACTTTTATCGGTCTCACCCCTCCGAGCGTATAATCGTCGGCAATCGAGGTATTTTATAAGCCCCCGTCTGCTTGTTTGCCAGTGAAATTCCACTGGAAATAGAAATCAAATACGAATCGTTATCCTGCGTGGAACGGTAACGGAAACGCTTGTTGGACGCGAGGGTTCCGGTGTATATAATTCGATTCGCGTCGCGATTAAATCCCCTTTCGATAGAACGAGGGTGGTCTTTCTTTTTCTCCCGGCGCGTTTCCAACACGCGATACCACGGCACGTCGCTAGATAAACCGGTATTAATTCAGTGACCTGGATCGTCGGGGGCGAGTTCTTCGCCGAGTTACCGGCCAATACCACTTTATTTCCACTTTATTACGTTAAAAATCCGCGATGCGTTCGCTCCGCGCCAGACGACGGATTGAACGATCCTTTCGGACCGATTCGACTTAACGAGCGAAAAAATAGACTCCGACTGCGTTCGTTAATCCCACTTTCCCGCGATACTCCTCGCCGTTCTCTTCCGCGTTTTCCACGAGATTTTTCCGCGTTGAAAGAAAGAATTCTCCAGCCATCGAATTTCGTTCGCTCCGTTCGATTTCCGCGCTGTTCCATCGTTACGTGGAATATTTCCACGAGTACTTAGAACGAGTCGTACAGTCTCGGTGCGAATTCCGGAGACATTATCTTACTTTTCGATACCTCGCGTCGCTTTGGTTCTTCTTGGACTACCTCCGCGATGTTTTCGACGGCGCCAGCACGAGTAACGGTTTGAAATACGATATATGGGTGTTGAGAAATGGCAGCGGTAACCATAATTCGCCGGAGAAGACGAGGAGATTGGACGAGATGCGTAAACTGGAAAAGTGGGATGTAAAGCGAGAAGAGACAGAAGGGTAGTGGAAATAAGCCAAGGCTCTTTCTCTGATTTATCGAGGGATGATTACTCGGTTACGTTGAAAATGGAAATCTTAAATTTAGGTCGATTCCCTGCGAGGAGGTATGATCCGAGCAACGAAATCGGCTATGATTACCGATTATATTCGACGATCGATCGCCGGGACGTCCGATCGAACATCCGGTAAAACACGGACGAGTCGGGAAGAAATTAAAAAACGATCGGGATTGCGAAAGTTCGGTTAAGAATGGCGGCATGTCGGTGGAAAAGTTGGGAGAAAGAAGCGTATGCTCACGGTAGAATATATTATATAACCAGCGTAGCAGGGAACTCTCCTTTCCTTCCGAATCCTTTCCTCTCCTCGATTCGCGATCGCATTACACAGATCTGGAACCTTTCCAACGGAGCAAGTTCGTGATTTTTAGACTGAAAATTGAGGCGAAAAGTGTATGCAAAGTGTGTCTGGATTTTTCTCAGATTCCACCGTCCGCTTTCAGATCCGACGATACGATCTTCCGGTTCTACGCCGGAGTCCATCTGTCTTTTCGTTTAGGACGCGTTGAATTAACGGGCCCGCTTATTCATTCCGAGGGGGGCCAAAGCTCGCTCGTATTTCGGTCGAACGTTTCGGGGTGGAGATCGAGCGATCGAACGAAAATCGGCCATTGCGAGTGATTCGGGGGATGTTTCCCATCCTGCGCGAAATATTCGGTAAAGGTGCAAAGAGGTAATAATCAGGAGAAATGGCGAGAATTGGTATTAATAACGAAGGAATTCGGGCGAGATGGGAATCGACGGTGGAATTTAAAATTTGTTGAATTCGTAATATCGGTCTCTGGGGTTCCGCTCCGAATGCTCGCTGATCAGAGAGCCCTGTATTATCTCTTCGACGTAAAAGGATGACGAGTCCCCACATTTCGGTCATAGAAATTAACCGGTCGATGGACGTTTAACGTCCTCGAGATCGGTAATAATAATTCGGACGTCGCGCAGTGCAGGTTCATCTTCATCGTGGTTTCGAGCGAGGTTTATTTTTCGGAATCGTTGGCGAAATATCGGGAAACCCGTTTCCGTTTGCCACGCGATTTTGTATTAATTTTTCCACGGCGTTTTAAGCGGCATTCGGGCCCTGTTCTCGAACGGATACGTCGCCGGTTTCGCGAAAACGGTGGAATAAAATTTCAAACTACGCGTGCAGATTTATCGAGCGGACAGGCTCACCTTTTTCAGTTCGCCGAATGAAACGCAAAACTTGGATGCTTCCGCTCTCTTTCTCTTCCTCGCCGACTCGCCCACCGCCTCTCGGCCACCCCTTCGCCACCCTCCTTTTCCGCCTCGCGTCCACCGTGTATCCCGGCATCGCGAAAATCTCGATGAAATTGTGGATAGAGGACGCAAATGGGAAGCAGCAGCGGCAAGGATTCTTGCGCTGTCCCCGTCGTAGTTTTTGTTTCGCCCCGGATTCCCTTTTGAAGTGAACGGACCCGTGAATAATGAACCGCTTCAGCCCCGATACATCCTATCGGAAAAATTGGAAAATATCTGACACAAAGTACCGTCGCTAAATGTTCCCGTGTTTTTTTCTTCTCCTTTTCTTTTTCCCTTTTCTCTTTTTACTCGCTCTCGCGTCTCTCTCTCTCTCCTTTTGCCGAACCCCTCCGCGGGAAATGCTTCGTGTAATTTCTGTCCTGTTTACCAGCGGATTCGGTAACTCGATCGACCAGTCGTAGGACGTATTTTCCAAATGTCTGCAAACCACCCCGTTCCCCTAGAAATTATTTCGAATAAACCCGATACTCCGCTTGCCGATCAACGGAAGCTTTTCTCTGTTTTCGCAGTCTTTGTGGATACCGGGGGGTGACACGAATCTCGCGAATCATCCTAATTTTAATCCCAGTAATCCGACGTTATTTTCTCATTCGGATTTTTACGAGGCTTCTTGGATTTACCCTCTGTCTCTCGAAGCCTCGTATCTCTCTTATCGACTCGGTCCCCCTTCCAGCTATCCGCATCGAGGCAGCCGGATCGAAATCGGGGAGTCAACAGGAATAGATTTATCGCGTTATGATAAGTCTGTTCTCATTGTTCGGTTGTGAGAAGATGGAAGAGAGGAAGGTCGGATATACGGCGAAACGGGTATTGGTATTCCCGGTGAGCGCGTATTTTATTACGCGAAATCGGGACACGTGTCAGAGATGGCAATTTCGATGGCCCCGAAAAATCTGCACGCGTTTTCCTTTCCATAATCCATTTCGTTGGGCGTCCCGTGCAGCAGTTTTTGGCAAGATCGAGAGCACGGAGGGATTTAATGAACGTGACTGGATCTTATCGGCGGGGAAACGAAACTCCGGAACGGCGGGGATCTCGTTGAAACGCCTGGCACACTCTTGGACTACATAAACACGATCAATTTGGATGGAAAACATGATTCTTATTACTGCTATTCTCTTCTCCCCCATTCTCCGTCCCATCTCCACTCTCGGGGATAAATTTACGTTTTCTCGTTTCCAGCTCTCGTAACGACGAACCTCCGCGCCGGCTGGAAAAACGCGGCATTGTTGGATCGAGATGCTCGTGAATAACAACGAGACGGGGAAATCGTTGGTTAACACTTTGCCGATTTTCCACGGGAGCCGTAACATCGCGAGATACGTAGCTGTTAAGGACGTAATTTAAATCCTCGCGTTTCCATTAGCCTCGCGTGTTCCACCGACGATGGGTTTCTATTATCCTTTCATTAAAAAGGGGTTAGGCTACGTAGATATCTGTACAGGCCCGCGATCTCATGTTGCTAATTTATCCCTACAAACTTATTGACCTGATTAATTTCGGTTAATGCGCAAGATGTTTGAAATATGAAGTTACAATTTTCCCACTGCGTGTATCGCGCTAATTATCGCTAACGGCGAGGGGATGAAACGCTGCTGCGACTGTTTTCGAATCTCCAATTTCCGCGAACAATTATCTTAAGTAATATCGCTTCATGCCGAGTTCCGTAATTGTTACCAACTCGTAGACATTTGTTCTCGCGTTTCAATCCAGCTTGCTGCTCGAATCGCCCACCCCTTAGGCGCGTCGAATTCATAAATTCCAGCTTGATTAGAGGAAGCTCCTTTCCGAGCTCTCGCCTTGTAATTCCAAAATGCTTCAGATCGAGAGCTCTGGAGATGACTGAAGTAAAGAAAAATTCCTGAAACGTCGTGGATATTGCGGAATGAAGGTACTATTTCGCGTTAAGACAAGCTTTAACACTCGAGGGGGGTTGGTGCAGAGGATACGATATCTTCGAAAAGCTCTGACCCACGGTCTAGTCGCCAACGAATTGTTTCTTCTGGGGCCTAGCCCAAACGTTGGAAGGGGTTCGCGAGGGAACCAACCCCCATTGACTCGGGACCCTCGATGTCTCTAGGAGTGGAAACAGTATCTAAGTTTTCCTTTTCCACGTCGACGAATGCGTTCCTCCATGTTTCAAAAATATTTAGAAATGTCCTTTTAAAGAAGAAAAGTATCGGGAAACTTTAAATTTTGCAAAAATGGAAACAATAAGTCGCTCGAATGAGACAATCTCTAATCGAGTCCACGTCGAATTATCTCATCCCCTTGTAACGTTTCGACCAGTCACCCTGTTTCAGCGTGGAATCCGTCGGATGGACAGCTGGAATGTGTATCCGGCGAGATTTTTCATCGTTACGGGGTCAGGAATCGGAGAGCTTATCGGGTGGTTGGATTTGTTGCAGATGCACCCCGTGGGACGTACCTGCTGATAGATGGTCGTCGGTTGGACCCGGGTAACCAGTTCGTCCCTGTGAAGGAGGGCTCCGAGCTGACGTTGGAGTGTGCTGCCGAGGGTGGAAACCCACCGCCCGATTTAGCATGGTCGATGACCCTGTCTCAGGCCATTTTGGACGGTCCGGAGCAACTGCCGGACAATCTGACCGTGTTGCCCTCGACGTCAGGCGGACGCAGCGGGGCTCACCTTAAGGTCCTGAGGGGTCACCATAACGCCACGATCTCCTGCGTGGCTCGTCACATCACTCTGAAGACACCCATGAAAGCGAGCATTCTCCTGGACGTCCAATGTGAGTAACGTAACCGAGTATTTCTTTCATTTCTGGGCTCGGTTGCCCGACAAGGCGAGGCCAGAGCTCCGGGGTCCTTTGACTAGAGCCAGGCTTGGAGTTTGGTTAGCCTGGCTAGCGGTAGATTACCTAATACGTGGATCCGGCTACGGTTGTCGCGTTGGAAGTTGCTCGAAGGATCGTTGGGGGTATTAGTCCAATGGCTTTTTGCGGGACTACGTTGGCCTTGGTATGGTTGCCTCTGGTATCGAGAGGTTCGGTTTGGTAGGTGGTTTTGTCGTTCGCTGGTAGTTTGCACGGGGCTGTTTTGGAATATGTATATCGATGGTTCAAAGGTGGGATTCCAAAGTTTTGTTGGACAAGAAGCGAGCTTACGCGTAGTCTGGTGTAACGATCTTCGGTAAATGCTAGGGCGGATTTCGGGGTACAAATTAAGTCGAAAGTTTAGAACACGCGCGAGACGTATTCAAACGTCTTTCTGGCGTTGTACAAAAGCGGCATTGAAATGCAGTCGTAGTTGGGCTTTGTCCGACAAACGCCGTCTCATTTTCGTTCGCACAATGCCTCGTGCTGAATTTATGAATTCACCGGCATTCTATTTATATTCCGTTGCGTCGTACACGAGTTCCTCGTAAAATTTCAACGACGAATGAAACGGTTCGCGGCAGGCTGTAAGATTTCATCGAAAAGATCGTCAGCGCGGACACTGTGACAACTGTGATGTCGCATTTTAAACCGTCTTTATGCAGCTGCGGAGTTATCGTCGCTGTCTCGTCCCGAAGTCTCATCACCTTAGTCTGGCCTGAAACTATCGTATAATTTTCAGCGTTTCAGCGTAAGCTGTCTCGTCACTCGCTCGTCTCGTCTGGTCTTCGACCTTTCCATTTTTTCTCGGAAACGCTCGTCGCTCGTGACCCGCACCTTCCGCGCCGTAAAACTTCCGACATACCGTGTTCGAGCTCGGCAATCCTTCGATGCTTCATAAAATAATAGAAAACCTCTCCCCTTTCATCAACGCGAGAGCAATCCTACCAAATAGCGCGTAGCTTGCCCCTTTTTATATATAAAAATATATAATCGGTGAAATTTTTTAAACCAACGACTTTTGTACGATTCGAATATTTTTGGACACTTCTATAGATTTAAACGATCAACGAGAGGGTGAAAAAAGACGATAACCGGTCACGGCTTTCACGCTAATGAAAATTCACGGTAAAACAGCAGATTGTTTCCCTCGTTCGCAAGCAGAGTTAATGTTTCATTCCTATATCGTACCGAATATCACATAGGAAAATACAAAATTACGCAGCAGCAGATTGTTTCCCTCGTTCGCAAATAGCAGAGTTAATGTTTCATTCCTATATCGTACCGAATATCACATAGGAAAATACAAAATTACGCGGAATCGCGTTCATTATGCATCCCCGTATCCATTCATCAAGGAAAGATCAAGACCGCTACTTAATAGTCTACTTAATAACGTGCGCGAGCCCAAGCCTGAATACCTGAGCAATTTGTATTCCCGTTTCTGGGTCCGTAGGAAGTTGTATCCCGTTTCTGCGACTGCAACAATTTACCAAGATAATGCGGATTTAGAGCAGCGAGCAATTAAAACTTATTAATAGCGACACCACGCGTCCCCCTGTCCGAGAAACTATCCCTCATGCGCGTACTCGCTGGTTCCTATACTACGCCGAAACCTTTCGAGAACCGGGAAAAAAGAAGAGAAGAGAAACGCTAACGCTTGCACAACGATGTTCATCGACATTCAACGACATTCACCCCGTCGTTTCGCCGATTCATCCGGGACGCACCCCTAAACCAACGGCCATTCTCGCAATTAGGTCAGCAATCCCATCCCCATACTTTCGCTATCGCGGTCTAATCCCCGAAGTCTCGTCTCGAACCAAGCGAATCCTATTTATCCCTCGTCCCCCTGCCTCGTTCGGCATATATCGTCGTTATGAAGGTTGTAGCGAGGATAGAAGGGTACAGAGGCAGAACGGAGGAAAAGTTACGAGCGTATTATTTAGTTGATGCCGCGTTGAAATTGCCAGTGGCCACGGTCGAGATCTAATTTCCGTAGACTTCGCAGCCAGCACGATTCCCGTTGAAATATTAGCTAGAAGAAATCGCGATACGGGGCCTGGAGGGCGAAAAAAGCGGCGGCCGGTGGCGGGGGGCGCGTTTTAAAAATGGGCTTAATTCAAGTCGAGCGGCCAGGAAGTGTTATAATTCCGCGGATCGTTTTTCCCCCGGCCTGGTCTGCGCTTGATGGGGTGAGGGGTGGACAGGAGCGTAGCAGCTAGCGGGATTTCCCTGGTATTAGAACCGGGACGAACGCCGGGAAACGAGTATTGTTGTTCGAACGAGGATGGTACGCGTGGAACTGGCTGATGCCGTGATTTAATTAACTCGCCTTTCTTCCTTGTCGTTCCGCGTCGCGCTGGGTATTTCATTCAAGGAGAAACAGTCCGAAGAAATTTTCAGTAACGCCAGATTTATTTAACCGACTGGTTAGGAGTGTGCGAATTAACGGCTGAACGTGCGATCGCGTCTCAGATATTTCCGTTCCGACAGCTGTATCCGATTCGTAGCACATCGTCGGAAATTGAATTACGCGCAGATAGCGAATCTTTGCTTAGCGCGTGAGGTAAACTGCTAATAATCGTGGAAGTTTGATTTATTTATTTATTTACGGGAATAACTTAATATAGATACAGCAACGAAGAAGCGAGTATATTATCGGCGATCTTAAGTAGAACGGAGTATTAACTACGATATAGTTACAAATAGCACGGATGATAAATGGAACTGACGTTACCTATCAACTCGGACGCAGATCGTTTATCACGCATCTGCGAAAGAAAGGGCGGAAAACCTGGTCGACTGGGAGACGAAAAAATACGATTATCGTAGACACTGCGCCGTGTCCGATACCTGATCGAAACGATACCATGGACCCGTGCATGGAAAAACACGCAACAGGGCGAATAATTCGATCACAGGCGCGAACTGGCGGAGGGGTGAACGGAAGAAAGTAGAATGTTGAGAATTTCCGATGACGACTACCCTCGCGCGCCATTTTTCGGATTATTAACCCCCGGGCTATTTCCTCGAAATTTTGCAACGGCCGGGAATTCGTCGGGGCTCGTGGCCCTGGGCCGTTTATTGTTGGAGTAAATTTTCCAGCGGCACCGGAGACTCGGCCGTTTATTGCGATCAAATTAGAGCGGTTGATGCAACCCTGGTGTGGAACTAGTTTCTTCCAGGCGTCTCGTAAAATCTAGCACGCCCGGGAAAGAGATCCCGGCGTCCCTATCTCACCCTGAGGAACGAAGCAACCGGGGACAACAAAGCCGAGCAAGAAGGGAAGAAACGTTAACCGCGCGCGGTAACGTGCGGCGTGCACGCCTTATTTTCTCTTGGTCAACTTCTTGCGCTGTCTTCTCGACGAGCCGAGGAGAGCCTGTTGGAGTTTTCGAAAGCGGTTATACGTCCCTCCCGGGAGCTGGCTTCGTTCCTGCACGTAAAATCACACGGGTCGTTTAAACGGATTGAATCTCGCGCGTCCAACGTCTCAGGAATTCCGCGATGACACGAGGCTGCTGGTGAAATTTTTCCAATTAAATTTTTCCCTCCCCGTATAATCGCGAGGAACTCGACGGAGTTACCGAGCGGGAATTACTTTCGTTCCGTTGTCTGCGAGAGTTTGCTTGCCTGTTTGCTTGCTCTCGCTTCGGCTGGTCCCATATCTCATACGCTGACTCGATTTTGCCCGAGTAAACTCGTAGGGGATGAATTCGTCTTGGAACAGGAGACGATGTATTTTAACGAGAAGAGTTTCCGGGATGGGAGAATTCGCTGTGGGTTTTTGCGAAGTCTCCAAAGGGTTCTTGCAGGGGGATTTTTTTTTATCGTTAATCGCGTTTGAATTTTATCGGCGAGGTCCGAAAAGTGGATTAGGTTTTCTGATAAAATGAAATTTTTATGGTATTCGTTGTATACGAGGACAGTGTAAGATGTCGGTGTCGCGTGACAAAGGGTCCGTCTTCGGTGAGTCTGGAGCACACGGTGACCCGATATCGGACGCCGAGACAGGCAGACGATCGTAAAATAATGGACCGAACCTAGGATCTGTTAGACAACTATCGGTATAAGAATTTGTTTGTTCGATTCCTCGCGGAAATTGAACCTCGATTTCAACAACGCTGTCGAGTATTGTCAATTTCTCTGCATTCGTGCACCCCTTTCTCTCTGTTCTGCTCCATTACTCGCGGTACGGCTTTTTTCCCGCAAATTATACGGTTACCACGGACCGTTCCATCATTTCTGGTTCCCATGAAGTTTTCTCTTTCTCGAAATCCTCTGGCCGCAACGAGAACCCATTGTGTCTCGACGTCACTTCGTCCCCTTAATTCTTCCGCGCTTGTTCTCCGGTGGGTGGGAAGGAAACTGCGGTCAGTTACGAGTTCGTGAAACGGAAGCTCGGCCGTGGTCGTTCGATTCTTCGCGGAAGCAGAAGAAAAGAAAGAGAAAAGGCGAAGAAAAGGGGGAAAGGGAAAAAGAAAGCATGGGAGCAGAAAAGGAGGTCGTTAATATCGAAATCGGCCATGAGAAACGATGATCGTTGCTGTCCTGTATTTCTTCCGTATTAATTCGCGTTTCTCTATACGTTCAAAGACATGCCGTGTTATTCCTGCGAGACGTCGATATTTCTTGAAAATTTTTGATATTTTAACTGAAATGTCTGTGACGTGACGAGAACCAGGCTACGAGACGTAACTTGCACGTTTGCTCGGTCGAGTTCGATCGTCGTAAAGTTCGTACGAGTTTCGCGAAAGACACACAGACACTCGCGTGCGCTAATGCACGTCTGTGTCCCGACTATGTATGGAGAAGGAACAATTATCAGTCCGACGTTGGATGACTCTGAAAGTTTCGATTTGAGAATTACGGCCGGCAAGACGGGAAGTTTCGCGTGGATCCGTTACGAACGACAGCCGAGCAGAATCCTCTTGTATCCAGTGAAGAATTGCTCCGGGAACTTCAATCAACCCGTTCCGCAGTTCAACGCTCTTTGAAAAACACTGGAGAAGTTTTCAAATACGGGAAATAGGGCTGCCGGAAAGTCCTCGAAGATTCATCTTCGACGTGAAATAAACGCGTGTTCGGTATCCAGTTTCTTAGGTGAAAAGCGAATCGATGCTTTGGCCAATCGTTCTTCGAGCCATTTCTCGGATTAAAAACAACATCGTGGATTGCTATTAGGTCTGAAGAACGGTGTGGTCGGTATTCAAGCACGGTAAAAAGTGGCTAGGAATGATAAAAGGTAACGTAGGATTATTGCTAGATGAATCCTATGCAGACAGAGATCTGCGCGTCTAATAAACAACGACTCCTTTTCAGTAACAAAACAGATTTGAATTAAAATATTACGCCAACCCTCAAACACAGGATTCTCTACTCACTACGTCTCGATTGCAGGCATCCTCTAAAAGTCTAACACTCTAACATCTTTTCGTACACAAGTTTCCTTCGTTGATCACTCCAGATATCAGCCTAAATGCTCGACTCGAACCCCATACCGCTGTTTATGATTAAGCAGCCCAAGCATTCCTATGCATTCGCTTAGAACTAAGACCAGACATCTATTTGTCTCCCTATCGCTCTTAATGCCATTTTCTTTGTTAGTGTCCTTCACTGCTCGCAATACCACGGTAACGAGAAACTTGGAACAGTTTTTAAAAAGCTTAGGCTAAGCCAAGATTCCAGAAAGAACGATCGGTTACGATCCGGAGTAGTTCGAAGCTTAATTGGGATTTAAGGAATTTGCAGAAAGTTCGTGGATTAGTAGATTGCCCTGTTCCTTAATGAAGATTGTTCGTCTCGAATCTGCACCGTTTACCTAACCGAAATAGCGGATTCGACCACTAACTAGTACCATCGCGACCTCGAAAGATCGTAAAATAAACCCTGAGACTTAGCAAAAATCGTTCGAGTCGGAATATCATTAATATCTTCAATTTCGCGAGACTGCACTGGCTAATGCAATAGTAGCCACGATATTTCCGAGTTCTTCTATTGTGGCAAAACTCGCAAGCGAGGTGCACGGACGTAATGGCTCTGTAACGATTGCATAGCGTGTCGGGAAACGAGGAAACGGAAAGAAGGGAAAGTGAGAAACAGATCAGGCCGAGAATTTCTCAACGACCAATTTCTTTCCGAGTAATCTACTTTTCGTAGAAAAGGACTGAAAAATGTATAGAACCGAGCGGCTGAGCGCGATTGCCAAACTGCCCCCCTTATTCCTCCGCGAAACGCTATTCCTCGCGTGCTCTCCTCGAAGATAACAAATCCGCGTCCACGAAATTCGTCGGGATATCTCGGCAAGTACCTCTTAGCCCGGTTCCTCGCTCACCGTCCTCGAACGCAACGAATCTATCTTCCTCCGTTCTTTCACCGCTTCGCGAGCTTCAACGCTTCGATATTCAACGCGCCGTGAAATCGGTCGTGAAGGAGAAGAGGGAGAGAAGAGAAAAGAAATAAAAGTAGGGTGGAAAAAAGGAACGAGAAGAGGGAAAAAAAATGAAAGAAGGAAGAAGGATTGCCGGATAAGTTTCGTTTGCTGTAGCGTGACACGTGCGGTCGCGTTCCTCGCTTCAACCCCGAGCGAATTGTTTCCGGGCAATTGAGGGGGAAAAAATTCGGGCGCGAGGCAGGTATTTTCCGGACGACGGGAAACGCCTAGCAGCGTCAAAGATGATGCGGGCGCGTGCAGCGAAGCCGAAGCACCGTGAAGATGCATATTTTCTAGGCGAACAGCTCCGCGCGCACCTTCGAGATTCCGGAAGGAGATGCGGGTGTTTCCCGAGCGATTTCTTCCGATAGCGAAGCACCGTTCCTACGGGTGGACCCGTCCTTTTCTCCCCGTTCTTCCGCGAATTTATATTCGGATGGTACCTGCGTTTCCGGATGCCGCTGCAGCGGCGCGGGACGAAAGCGAAGAAAGCGAAGAAAGCGGAGACAGGGGCGAGGAAGGGGTGGGTTTGCAGCGAACGGAAACGCCGTTGGAACGCTTGTCGACACCCGACCGGGCGAATTTTCCGACAGAACGGACGCCAAAGACATTTTAGAAGGCATTCGATGCCTTTACGACGCACCTCGCAACACGTAACGTGACCCACTTTGTCCATTGTGTACGTACCCGCCACGCGCTCTCGTACCCTCTTTCGACTGCTCGTACTACTCGATCCTTCCACCCCTGATCGCTATTCGCTTCCTCCCGAGGCTTGTTCAACGTCGTCCTAGGTTAATTGCTCGCTCGTTGGCCAATTTTGTCTAACCGGACGCGAGTTATTTGGCATTTGGCATGGCATTGTTTCCCTTCGGCCCGTTTACGGAGGGGGTGTCGTTGAAGAGCACTCGGAACGTCCTCGTTGCTTTCTATAGCACCGGGGAAGGTGTAACGAGAAAGAAAGCGTCGGTTTCGAAGCGACGAGTACGACCACGAGGATGATTATACTCTCCAAGATGTCCACCTCTTCCTCTTTAAATTCAATTGCACGTTTCCCGTGCTTTAATAGCACGGTCGACGGGGAACGAAATTCACTCGCGAGGGCTGACCCTGAAACCACCTTGCGAAGTAATACCCGCAGCGCGAGAGTTATATTTCCGTTTCGCTTTCCCGTTCGACTTTCTTTTTCCTCGAGTGCGAGTTTGCATGAAAAATCAACTCACCGACGAATTCGACGCCGCATCAACGTCTGCCGTTTTGTTTGCAAACGAACCGGCCTCCTTTCATCCTCCGCTGAAAAGCGAATCGCGCGGTGTTTCTCTTGCTGATCGAATTAAAAGAAAAATTAGAATGGAATCGGGATAAAAACTGTTTACCGAGGGAAGATCGTACCTAAGTGAAATTTCGTGTCAAGCGGAACGAGTCCGATCGGTAACAAAGGGACAGGTGCAAAGGAGGATAGGGGGGGGGGAGGGAAAAAAGATGTCGGTTTTATTGTTCCCCCTTTGTCTGGTGGCTCGTTTAGGAGCGATTTCTCAAAGGAATGAATGGAAGTATTGTGCTTCGCGATCTCCCCCGACGGGCTTTGTGCAAATTGGTATCGAGATATTCCTTTTGGTAGCAGATAATAACATTCTTAGTTATCTATGCCGCTCGAAATGTCGGCATACTAATTGCCACTTGAGGTGCCCCTTTGTACGTTACCGCAGCGAAATACATAGGATAAATCCCTTTTCAAATAAATTCCGAGGCTCGCTTGTATTAAACGTTTATTAAAGGAACGAAGAGGGATCGATGGCGCGAGGGGGGTCGCAGGGACGAAAGAGTCAACTGTTTCTCTTCGAGTTCCCCTCTCCTCCTCGAGGGAAGTGCTTTCTCGTGGTTCGCGCTGGGTGGTTCTTTTAATTCGACCACTTGCAATTTTTCATCTGGGTTATTCCAAATTTCTTCCACCCCTGCTTCCGATAATTTTCTTTGTCTAATTAGCGGTCGACCCCTCGTTAAGTTTCGGAAACTGGCTTTCCGATATCGAGGAACATTTGCTTGTCTCGCAGAGAAAAGGAAAGATACGTTCGGGATATTACTGTCCTCCCGATACGGTGTACCCCGATTCGAACGTGAAGAATGAAAAGAATAAAAAAAAGGAAAGAAAAGAAATAGAAAGGAAAAGGGGGGACAACTCGTACCCGGAAAACAATAGGATAACTTTCGCAACGAGATCCATTTTCTATCCCAGTTATGTCAGCCGGAAGTAAGTTTCGTCAACGAAAGGACCTACCGAAATTCTTACCCCTAAGTTTCGAAGCTGCGTTGGTTTCCAGTTAAATTTATCGAGGGCACGGTAATGGATGGTACATAGCTCGGGTACGAGTTGCCGCTCGTGTCAGCTGGCGAGAAATAAATTTCAGGAATTCAGCTAGGTGTCGTGTTTGCACGTCGGAAACTATCTTTTTCCAGGTGGTAGGAGGGTTAAACATTTCGAAGGACGCAAACAGCCGGTATTTGCACGAACTTCTGTGGAGGGTGAAGTTTCGCGATATTATTACGGAATTTCCCATCGATAGGACTCGGGGATTGGCGGCGAGGTCTCATAGAGCAGTCTACGGGGCGTAATGCGAAACGCAAATTGCGATACACAGAGAGAGGGACGGAGAAAGAGAGATAGAGAGAGATAGAGGGGCTCGTCGTGATTTCCGGTTATGTGAAACGCGAATACGCGCGGAATGACTTTCTCATCAAAACAGAGATATCTTCATCGTGTACGAGAGCACTCAGGCCCGTTTCAAACACGCGCACGCGTTTAATTCCTGCTAAAAGATCCCTCAACTTCCATCCATCTCGCTCTCTGCCTATCCTCGTTTCACCCTCTTTTCTCTCACACCGGCTGCCCTTTTTCCTTTTTCCTCTCTCTCTCTCTCTCTCTTTCTCTCTCCCTCTTCTTTTTTCTCTCTTTTTTTTTCGTCCGCCATAAAATTAGCACTCGCATTTTCACAGCGAAGTAATTACTTTCTCCGCGTTTCCTCGATCTTCCCTCTTTCTCGTTCTCATTGTTCCGAAACGTGCATTACAATATTTCAATTCGGCAAGAAAGAGGAATTCCAGTTCGGCGAGGAGGCACGCTGGAATTCCTGGAATCCCACGTAGTCTGCCGGTGTTATTAATATAATTAAATGCGTTGCGCGATTCGTTAACGCGTTCGTCCAACGTTAACCCTTTGTTCTCGTTACGATTTTCTCGGGGATGAAGATCCCCGAGTTTTAAGCGAGATTCTAACAAATGTGCGTTCGGAGGTTTGCCTTGGAGGAATTTCGACAGGGGTAGATAGTAATTGTTATGGTTTCGACAATTGCTTCGTTTCCCATTTTTATTCAGAATTATTTAACGAATTATTTTTTGGGAATTTCCTATTTTCGATTAAAAATGCCAGAATTGGGATAACGAGGGAATTAAAATTTTGCAGAAATTGGTTAATTAATTTTCTGATCAACGTATTTACCTTTATTGAAAAATATTTAGTTGGATAGAATTTTTTAGGGAGATTGCGACTTTGGGTTTCCACGGAATCAGATTCGCGAGGGAATTCGCGTGGATTTCGCGAATAGCTTCGACTTATACCACTGGCGATAATTCAATGGCGAAAAATAGCGCGACCTATCGGCGACGAGCTGTTTCTTAAATACGCGGAATATCAACAGGTTGTTGATTTCACTGACCGTGTTTCGTGGTTATTTAGTTCAGGTTCGGCCAGGTAAGTGTTGGCGTGTGTACGTGCCTACTGCACCGCGCCTTGCTCGCGGCATTGTTTTCGAACATCGCGTCGCGGTTGCTGTTTGATAATTAGGGATGCTGATTGCCGTCATGCCGTCACCCCGGAAGATGCTCCCGCTGTTCTCGTCGCTGGAATTTCCATTACTCACCGTCCCCCCGAACTTTCAATTTTCAATCATTTAAATTTGAAATCTCAAAGTAAAAGTTCGGACACGAGACTCGGCATTTAAATACGAATTTGAATTCGAATTAAATTTAAATTTGCCCCGGCTTCCGAGCGAAATTCTATTAAACTCCGGCAAATAATTTTCCAGCCGAAAACAATTGTATCCGACAGTCCGGCTGACGTCGAAACCGTTTCAAAATAGGACAACCACGGTAGCAATCTCGAGCGAAAATAATTTTCCGCGACTAGCACGGCTAGATGAAATATTCAGCTCTGAAACGCGAAAACCTATCGAATAAATCCAAAGTACACGAGAGAACTCAAACAGAGCTCGCCTTAACTCCGACCAATCTCACTTAACCGGTGAACCTTTCCCAAATTCGTTTGGACCCGTATACAACGATCAAACGAACGAGTAGCATATCCGATCTATCGGATTCCGACGGTGAATCCGGTTCTTTGGGAAGTTGCTAGTCGCAGTGGGGTTGGTAGCGACGCGCACAGGTGACGGTGGTGGTTCCCTGGGATAGAGGGACTCGCGCGCGAGAGCAGGTCATCGGGGGTGTGTGCGGGGTGTGCATTTAATAAAACCAGCCACGAAATGATAAGCATCGTCTGATGGGATCGAAGCCGCGCGAGGGGCCCGTTGAAAGCCTAGAAGAGGGATTAGCTGGATTAGTTGGCCGGCTGGATCTATCTATTCCGGAGTCGGATGAAAGGGATACCTATAATTACGTTCCCCTTACGCTGAGAGGGCGCGAAAAGCCTCGCTATGAATGACGTCGATATCTCTTCTTCCAAAGGGACGAAATTGAACCCGGTGCACACGCTTTTTCTCTTCCCACACCAACCCGCTCGCTCATCCTTTCTCCGTCCTCAGCCAGAGCCCCTTTTCCCTCTCGCTCCTTTTCCAAACGGCTTTTCACCGGCTTTCAACGCCACGCGCACGCGAGTCTGCGTGGTACAGGTCGTTCCACGAGAAGCTAGACAATGAGCAGACGTCGAGCTGGATACATGCCGGAAATGCCGTTTGATACCTCGTCGTTCGCTTTTACCCGGGATTAGACGCCTCCCCACGCTTCGGTTTATCCCTCGTTATATCTCGCCGAGATTCCCCGTAGAGGGCTTTTAATAGGCGGACGGAAAGTAATCTCGGTAACGGTTGCTTCGTCGATGGCGAAAGTAAATCCGTGGATATCGCGTTACGAATAACTATAATTCACCAGCTTCGACCCGAGTATCGAGCAAACTTGTTCGGCAACTCGCGCGCCCTTAAAAACTCACCCCTTAATTTACCTTTACCCAAACTTTCCTCCTCGTCCTATCTTTTTATAAAGAACCAAAAGGGAAACGAGTTCGCGGGAGCTCATAAATCGCGCGAAAATTCTGGGGGTACATCGTGCGAGACCCACCCTTGCACGTTTGTTTTCTTCGGAAACAGCACCCTTATGATTACATATCGACAGAGTTCCCAGGAAGAAAGAAAGATTACGACGTTTAATAGATAAACAAAATTTCTACCCGCCCCTGAATTATTTTCCTCCCCGTTTCAGCCTCCTCGCGTTTTATTGCCCCAGAAGCTGGAAATCCAAGACCGATTTCTTCAGCTCGGAGGATTCCCTCTCCCGGCCGTGGCAATTTAGCTCCACGAACAATAGGAAACTTTGGGGGCCTTTTTTCCTCGGCAACATCCGCCAACTATGCGGCTAATGCGAAAGTTCGCTTCCTCCGCGAGCCTGGCAGCGACTCGCGACTGATTACTCGCGTGCAAATTCGAAATCGTTTTTGCCGCGGGAAAATACGCCCCACTGGGTTATTAGTTTGCTCACCTCGAGGGTGGTTCTTCGAAATGACTCGTTAGGGAATTATGAATCGATTAGGGAATTAAAAGTTACGTTTTTCTCAAAATTCGCAGCGCGGTTAATTCACCCCATCCTGGTTCTCGAAGTTGGCTACGTATTTTTCCAGCCTCTTAAAACGTTTCGAAAGTTACCTAGATTTAAAATGCTCGAATTATCGCGCGAGCGTAAGTGAGATAAAAGTCAAAGTAAAGAGGGGAAAGAAGGAGAAAGTGAAACGGGAAGAGAAGATTCTTTCCTTGGGAAAATATCGCACAATGCACTGTTCGATTACATAAATTTTCAAGACAGTTTTGCAATTTTGGGGAGTTGCGAAGTTTCGCGGAAAGTTCCGCCTTCGAATTTCTGAGTCCTCGTTGCGAAACCCCCCGAAAGTGCGGAGTTAAGTAAGAAATAAAGACGCGGCATCCAACGGGAACGAAGCAACGTTTCGAGGAATAAAGCTAAAGCTTAATTAAAAGTGCCCGAGCTTCATTTAGTCATTCTCCTTGTAATTACATAACGCTAAAACATTGATCCTTTAATTCTCTGCTACTGCTGA